>NW_026903059.1:0-45505 GCF_024500385.1 Phyllopteryx taeniolatus
GTCATATGTGTGTGTTCCGGGTTTTGTCTTCCCCCCCTGTTTCACACACACCTGCTCATGTGAGCATCTTCATCACCTGTGCCTCGTTCACCCTAATTACCCCTTGTATATAACCTCGTGTCTCATTTCCTCTCGTTGCCAGTTCGTTGTACCTTGTCGTCGCGTTCCAGCATTCCTTGTTTCCACGTCATAGATTCACAGTAAGACTTGACCCTGTTCCGATTATCGACCTTGTCTCTTTGCCTCATGTTTTTGGATACTGTTGCCTCTCTTGGATTGCCTGCCTGTGTACCGACCTATGCCCGTCTATTAAACCTCTCTTTTTGGAAACTGTCAATTTGTTTTGGAGTCGTGCATTTTTGGGTCCTATCCTCTGTTCCGTTCATGACAGAACGAACTGGCCAGAACATGGACCCAGCAGACTCAGACCCGGTGCGCAAGGCCCTTCAAGCGCAGGGTCAACGCCTCGCGAAGCAGGATGAGCAGATTGCCGCCCTCCACCTTCATCTAGAGGGACTGTCAAGGAATCAGGACAATATGATGAGACAGGTGGCCTCGCAGTTTGAACTTCTTTTGAAATTTTTTCAAGAGAAAGAACCAGTGGGCACCATACCCAGTACTGCCACGGTATTTCCGTGTGAAGTAGTCACCATGCAGCCACCTGCCACCTCCGCTGCTGTCTGCCCACAGCTCTCTCGACCGGAGAGGTTCTCTGGAGAATCTGGGAACATTAAGCCGTTCATCACGCAGTGCGAACTCCACTTTGAACTGCAGGGAGCCGCCTTCCCCACCGAGCGGGCAAAGATCGCATTCGTCATTTCCCACCTGACTGGTCGTGCGGAGGCGTGGGCTACTGCTGAATGGAGCCGCAATTCCGCCGCGTGTCATTCA
Source organism: Phyllopteryx taeniolatus (assembly GCF_024500385.1). NCBI lineage: Eukaryota > Metazoa > Chordata > Actinopteri > Syngnathiformes > Syngnathidae > Phyllopteryx > Phyllopteryx taeniolatus. Next base: position 892 of record NW_026903059.1, read on the forward strand.
TGGGCTTTTTTCGTCAAAACTATGGAGCAAATTTTTCAATTTTCCACTCCTGATCGTGAGGCAGCTCGCTCCCTTGTCACCTTACAACAAGGCAAGCGCCGGGTGTCAGATTACGCGATTGAGTTTCGCATTCTAGCAGCTGAGACTCATTGGAATAATCGGGCGCTACTCGATGCCTTTTTTCAAGGACTATCCCCCGCCGTCAAGGATCATTTAGTCCCGCTAGACCTGCCACCCGACTTGGACGCTCTCATCGCTCTCGCCCTCAAGATCGACAGAAGGCTTTTGGATCGCGAGCTGGATGGAGATCGGCGGAGGGATGCTTCACCGCGCACTTGGAGGACGAGCCTCGGTGACAAGCCAAACCAAGGCAGATTCCCTGCTGCCAGTCTCAATCCACTGGCTAGCGTCACCACGGATGAGCCCATGCAACGGGGCAGGTTCCGTCTCTCCTCTGAGGCACGTCAACGCCGGCTGAGGGAAGGGCGGTGCTTCTACTGCGGTCAGTTGGGTCATTCCGTGAGCAACTGTCACGTCAAAGTTGCCGGTGCCGGTAGCCAGGGCACGGGAGAGGTGAGTCTGAATTTCATTAAGGAAGACCCTACACGGGTTCTTCCTAAAGTGACACTATGCTCTCCTGATTTATCTCAAGTGCCCACCTGTTATCAGGATATTAAAGATGTTTTTTCCAAGTCCAAGGCCAAATCCCTTCCACCCCACAGACCTTATGACTGTGCTATTGACTTGCTGCCTGGAACCACACCCCCACGAGGGAGGTTGTTCTCTCTTTCAGGGCCGGAACACAAGGCCATGAAGGAATACGTAGAAGAATCACTGGCAGCCGGGATCATTCGCCCATCTTCATCCCCTGCGGGAGCAGGATTTTTCTTCGTGGACAAGAAAGACAAGACCCTGCGACCCTGTATCGATTACCGGGGTCTCAATGAGATCACGGTAAAAAACAGGTACCCTCTTCCTCTCATCTCCACCGCCTTTGAGTTCCTGGAGCGAGCCAAGATTTTCACAAAACTGGACTTAAGAAATGCATATCATCTAGTCAGGATAAGGGAGGGGGGTGAATGGAAAACAGCATTTAACACACCAACGGGACATTATGAATATTTGGTAATGCCTTTTGGGCTTACTAACGCTCCAGCTGTTTTCCAGAACCTTGTCAACGATGTCCTGCGCGACATGTTGAATGTTTATGTTTTTGTTTATTTAGATGATATTCTGATATTCTCCCCGGATGAGGAGACTCACATTATTCATGTCCGCTCTGTTTTGCAGCAGTTACTGCAGAATCAACTCTATGTCAAGGCTGAGAAATGTGAGTTCCACCAGGCGTCCGTTTCTTTTCTGGGTTTCGTCCTGGCTCGAGGTGAAGTCAAGATGGACCCTTGCAAAGTCGATGCCGTTATTAATTGGCCTACTCCCACGTCACGCAAAGATGTACAAAGGTTCTTAGGGTTCGCAAACTTCTACAGGAAATTCATCAGGAATTTCAGTTCTATAGCCTCTCCTTTGCATGATCTTACCTCGCCACACAAACCTTTTGTATGGAACCCGCTTTGTCATGCAGCTTTTCAAAAACTTAAGTCGAGCTTTACCTCCGCTCCCATCCTTACTTTGCCAGATCTCAAACAGCAGTTTGTGGTAGAAGTCGATGCGTCTGATGCCGGAATAGGAGCAGTGCTCTCCCAGAAGTCTCTCAAGGATGAGAAGTTACATCCTTGTGCGTTTCTCTCCAAAAAATTGACCCCAGCTGAAAAAAATTATGACATTGGCGACCGTGAGCTGTTGGCAGTCAAGGTGGCTTTGATGGAGTGGAGGCACTGGCTAGAGGGGGCACATACTCCGTTTTTAGTATGGACAGATCACAAGAACCTTGAATATATTAAAACTGCCAAAAGATTAAATGCGAGGCAGGCTAGATGGGCTCTTTTCTTCTCTAGATTTAATTTTACGTTATCATACCGACCGGGTTCTAAAAATGGTAAGCCAGATGCTTTGTCATGCATTTTCTCCGAGGAGAGTTCTTTGTCCGATCCTAAGACTATTTTGCCTAAGTCATGCTTCATTTCCGCTTTTGTTTGGGACATTGAGACTGCGGTTGAAGGGGCTCTGAAAGACACTCCTAGCCCTGAAGATTGCCCCGAGAACAGGCTTTATGTGGTTCCGACCTTAAGGGGAAAAGTCATCCACTGGGCTCACACGAACCGAACGGTACGTCACCCAGGCATTGCCAAGACGCTATCAGTGGTCGAACAGCGCTTTTGGTGGCCTAATGTTAGGAGGGATGTTAGCGATTACGTCAATGCTTGCCAGGTATGTGCTGCTAACAAGGCCTCTCATCAACGTCCTTCTGGGGAGTTGCGACCCCTGCCAATACCACAACGTCCTTGGTCAGACATTTCCGTAGACTTTGTTACAGGATTACCGGCCTCTAAAGGCAATACCACCATTCTTACAGTTGTTGACAGGTTCTCTAAGATGGCGCACTTCATTGCACTTCCAAAACTCCCCTCAGCTAAAGACACTGCCGAGCTAATGATTAATCAGGTTTTTAAGTTCCATGGTTTCCCCAAGAATGTGGTGTCTGATAGGGGTCCCCAATTCATTTCGCAATTTTGGAAGGAGTTTTGTAAACTCATAGGTGCTACCGTCAGTCTGTCATCCGGGTTTCATCCTGAAACCAACGGCCAAACCGAGAGGCTGAACCAGGACCTGGAGACGGGGCTCCGATGTCTCGCTTCACAGGAGCCGCGATCCTGGTCTCAGAAACTGGTTTGGGTCGAATTCTCCCACAATTCCCTCCCCTCTGCATCCACTGGTCTATCGCCTTTTCACGTTGTGCATGGTTACCAACCATCTCTGTTTCCTGCCATAGCCCCAGAATCCACAGTTCCAGCGGCATTAACCTTGGTGAGACGCTGTAGGAGGACCTGGGAGCGAGCCCGCCAGATGCTGCTGCGCCAGGGACGGTCCTACAAAGCCGCTGCTGACCGTCGGAGGACACCGGCCCCGAACTACAAAGTGGGTCAGCGAGTTTGGCTTTCGACCAAACATATTCCACTCCGGGTGGAGTCCAAGAAGCTCGCTCCCAGGTTCGTTGGGCCCTTCCCCATCACAAAAATAATCAACCCTGTCACCGTGAAGCTGAGGCTCCCAAGGTCTATGCGGGTCCACCCTACTTTTCACGTCAGCCTACTCAAGCCAGCCCGGGAGTCCCCTCTGGTCCCGCCTTCCAGGCCCCCTCCTCCCCCCCGGTTTGTGGATGGGGGCCCTGTCTTCTCTGTGAAGCGGCTGTTGTCATCTCGTCGGAGGGGCAGGGGGTTTCAATATCTGGTGGACTGGGAGGGCTATGGGCCTGAGGAGCGTTCCTGGGTACCGTCTGCGTTTATCGTGGATGATTCGCTCATTCGGGACTTCCACGTTGCGCATCCAGGGGCCCCAGGGCCGTCTGGGGCCGGCCGTTAAGGGGGGGGGTACTGTCATATGTGTGTGTTCCGGGTTTTGTCTTCCCCCCCTGTTTCACACACACCTGCTCATGTGAGCATCTTCATCACCTGTGCCTCGTTCACCCTAATTACCCCTTGTATATAACCTCGTGTCTCATTTCCTCTCGTTGCCAGTTCGTTGTACCTTGTCGTCGCGTTCCAGCATTCCTTGTTTCCACGTCATAGATTCACAGTAAGACTTGACCCTGTTCCGATTATCGACCTTGTCTCTTTGCCTCATGTTTTTGGATACTGTTGCCTCTCTTGGATTGCCTGCCTGTGTACCAACCTATGCCCGTCTATTAAACCTCTCTTTTTGGAAACTGTCAATTTGTTTTGGAGTCGTGCATTTTTGGGTCCTATCCTCTGTTCCGTTCATGACAACGTGGTTTTTCAGCTGATCGAGATTGGTGAAAAACTTCGGTTTGATACATTTTCTGACATTTTAAAGTGACAAATAATCCAAAGGTACAAAGATCTTTGCAAATGGAACAGTAATAGCTTTGTTTTATATTAAGACAACTTTTCGGGCTATTTTTTAGTACTGGTAGAATATAAGAGACTGAAAGAGGCAGGCAGACTCCCTGAGCGTGCTTTAAACTGTTTAATGATACCCAAGTGTAGTTTACTATAAAACTAAATGAAACAAAAATAATTAAACACACTATATATTTAAATACAAGACACACATGATTGTTTTAGAAATTGCCACCTTAATGCCAACACTCAATGGAAAACCCCATTGACGGGCCAGCTACAGTTACCATTACATCACGGGGGATTTACCTTAAAATAACAAATATTTATACACAAACTCCATCGTAACACGTACAGATAGGTAATGTAACAATGCACACAGTTTTAATCTGTGAAAACTTAAATTAATTCACTGCCAGTCCTCCATGTTAACATGGATATTTGAATTTAACAGCAGTCAATAGCAGTGAATGAGTTAATGTTTTATCACGACGGTCTTGTATTCTTTTTCTAGCTTACAGAAAATGAGTAGCTCCATGAATGCATCGCACCACACTGCCCCGAAGAGGCTAAGGTGCGCACAGCAAGAACAGCATTTTTCCGCCTGACTGTCTGACATGAAATCAGACATGTTCCTGGTTTAGGTCAATTAGGATTACCAAAATTATTTCTATTTGCTAAATATTTTATTATTTTTTTAATATATAATTTTTGTTTATTATTCATTTTATGTATCGGATCGGGACTCAGTATCGGGAGATATTGAACATTAAAGACTCTGCCCTGGGTGCAAAAAAAAAATGTGATGAGGACAGCCCTACAAATAATTCATCTGGAGTTTACTTCTGTTCTAGAACAAGTCCTGTGTTCAGACACTGGAGGGCCATGCTCAGAATGTCTCATGCGTGAGCTTCCACCCAGAGCTGCCAATCATAATCACCGGGTCAGAGGATGGTGAGCTGCAATATCTCGTGTTCCGTTCTTTTCCAACGGCTATATTAATCTTTGCTTCGCACAACATTATCTCTCACTGAAGGTACGGTACGGATTTGGCACTCTAGCACATACCGCCTGGAGAGCACCCTCAACTATGGTATGGAGCGAGTGTGGTGTGCGTGCGTCCTCAGGGGCTCCAACAATGTTGCGCTGGGCTATGATGAAGGCAGCATCATTGTCAAAGTAAGTACAAGAACAGTATTTTTAATCATTGAAGTCACACAGCTACTGCAAGGAAAATTTTCTTAATGTGCGTTTTTTTACAGTCATACCTTGGCGTACAAGGTTAATTTGTTCCGTGACCAAGCTTATCACTCAATTTTTCACCATTAAATTAATTGAAATGCCATTGAATCCGTTCAGGCCCCCCAAAAATCACCAAGTTTTGTTTTGTTTTGTTTTTTGCTGCGTTTCTGATGAAGACAAATTCAACTAAATTGTATAAAAACATAATAAGACAATAAAAAGAGAATCTGAAGAAATAAACTGGTTTTATAAAGTGTATTACTGTACGTACTGTAGTACGTGTTGGAAGTGTGCCTTTAAGGAGCGTGGCCTCGTGACTGGTGTCAAGATGGTTAATGTGGTTGGACTTAGTAGTTAGGTTACTCTGCGTGTGATCCTCTAGACGTGAGTAGGGGCCTACAGCAGCTTCTTATGGGTGCTCTCATTTTGTGTTTGGCTGTTTTTCATATTAAATTAACATCCGAAAGTGCATCATCAATTGTGGCTCTCCTTGCCCACTTGCAAGGGCATTACAATACCTTAAAAGCAAAAAATTGATCAAGCATGACTTTGTAACTCGAAAAACGTGTCACTTGGGGCACTCATCAAGATAGCACTGTTCCTTGTTACTATAGTGTAAGTACTCTTCAATATTGTGCAGGTGATATAAAAGCAGTCTTCACATTGCTTTCAAGCATACAAAAAAAACATTGTCGATCTCATCTGTTGTTTGTTTTCTCTTCAGGTGGGCCGCGAGGAGCCGGCCATGTCAATGGACACCAGCGGGAAGATTATTTTGGCCAAGCACCGTCAAATACAGCGGGCCAACTTGATGCAAATGGGTGCTGCTGAGATTAAGGATGGAGAGAGGCTCCCACTGGCAGTGAAAGACTTGGAAAGTTTTGAGATACACCCTCAAACGATCCAGCATAACCCCAACGGGAGGTACGCTGAATATTCACAAACAATTTCAATATCTTGCTGAGTGACCTGGTCTCATGTCGAGCTCTCATTTATAGGTTTGTTGCAGTGTGTGGCGATGGAGAGTACATCATCTGTACCGCCATAGCTCTGAGAATCAAGATCTTCGGCTCAGCACAGGAGTTTGCTTGGGCACATGACTCATCTGAGTAAGTGTTCACTTTTAAGTCTGTCTGGGTTGCTTTCCTGCTCAATTGCTACAGTATGAGCAAATGTTCTATTCAGTGCTTATGTATTTGTGTAAAATGACAGCAGCAGACAATCCCTACTGTCATATAATTGTCTTTCTTATTTACAGTATTTAAGCGCATATGTAATAGTTAATGCCTCTTCTCTTTTTAACAGATATGCGATTAGAGAAAGCAGAAACGTTAAAATAATGCAGAATTTCAAAGTAAAAAAATCATTCACACCTGACTTTGGAGCAGAGGGTAATGGCAATGCTGTCGTAAAGCAAACTTGTGGTTCACCAGGTGATTGCTGGTAAAAACAACAACCAATATGTTCTTTTTTTGGACCCTGCAGGCATCTATGGAGGTTTCTTGCTTGGGGTGAGGTCAGTGAATGGTCTGGGATTTTATGATTGGGAGAACACCGAACTGATCCGCCGCATTGAGATCCAACCTAAACACGTAAGACTTGTCCGTTTCTCTTTCAAAAGGAAACTTGACAAGGTTTTCCAAAAATGGCAGTCTTAAATGCCAAGTTTGGTGTGAATGGCCACTTCAACCTGAGTACAGCAAATCAAGAATTTTGAAAGTGGGATGATGGGTTCCGGAGAAATTTAGTTTGTGTCGCAAAAAATGTACTCTTTGGGGAGTGTTTTTGTGTGATATGGCCAATAAAAAAGTTGGCCAAAAACACCTTCAAGTTGGAGTGAAACATCCATCCATCCATTTTCTGAGCCGCTTCTCCTCACAAGGGTCGCGGGAGTGCTGGAACCTATCCCAGCTATCTTCAGGGAGGAGGCGGGGTACATCCTGAACTGGTTGCCAACCAATCGCAGGGCACATACAAACAAACAACCATCCGCACTCACATTCACACCTACGAGCAATTTAGAGTCATCAATTAACCTACCATGCAACACGGGGAGAACATGCAAACTCCACACAGGCGGGGCCGGGGATTGAATCCCGGTCCTCAGAACTGTGAGGCAGACGCTCTAACAGGTCGTCCACCGTGCCGCTAGAGTGAAAAAGTATGACTTTATTATTTCTCAACATATGACCTGGACCCTTTCGTTTCGTCAGCTACTTCGGGAACCCCTTCTCCGGTTGGCCGACGAGTTTTTGTTGAAAATAAGCTCGTACAGGCTGCAATTACGTCGGCAAGTCAAAATGACTGACTTTTCCAACGGTGTCACTTGCCCTAAAAAGTGCACTTAAATGGCACAAATGGATCATTATTGGTGAGAAGAACAGCGTGGGCAGTAGAATAAGGAATGTACTTATGTAATGTACTAGTTTTTTCATCAATGTACTTGTCATGGAGGGTTTTAGAGGTGTTTGAAGTGCTCATTCCATGTATTTTAGAAAATTCCACAAAGATGGCAACTAGTTATCACATAGCTACTTTCAGGTCTATGTGTTTGTTTTATGAATGTTTAGTAAGGTGGTTTGCTAGCAACACAAGCAGTCTCATTCTTACCTTTGTATCCCTCCATTTTTTTCTTTTTTTTTTTTGTCCTGTGTGCAGATCTTCTGGTCGGACTCTGGCGAGTTGGTCTGCATCGCGACTGAAGAGTCTTTCTTCATCCTTCGATACATGGCTGATAAAGTAGCTGCCTCACAAGAGAACAACGAAGGAGTGACGGAGGACGGCATTGAGGATGCTTTTGAGGTTTGTGTGTATTTCCATTGTTATGAGCCCTTTTATTATGGTACAGTAACCCCCCCACATGCTTTAAACATATTAAAACACACTTTTTAAAGTATTCCTTAGCACCTGCTCTTACTCCGTTGTTTACAGTTCTCCAAATAAGAGGCAGAGCTTGCCTCAAACTGTTTTTTTTTTTTTTTGGTCAATCCATGAAATATTTACTGTAAAACTGACAAATGTAACAAAAGCGATTGAAACATATTTTTAAACACCAAAATGTTCGACCAAACCATGTACTGTAATTTTTCGTGTATAATGTGCATTTTTTTTCCCCAAAAAATTGTCAAGCCAATAGTGCTTTCACATTTTATAAATGTATGCCCCCATCTAGTGGTTATGAAAAACCTGTACACTTTCATTCCAAAATGCCACCGCCACCTACTGGTTATAAAAAAAGTGTAGCCTACACTTTCATTCCAATGTGACAGGGGTACGTATGACTGCATATATGTACAGTTGTGCTCATAAGTTTACATACACTGGCAGAATTTGTGAAATGTCGTTTTTGTTAAATATGACTGACTGAACAACAACCTTCATTAATTTCTTTATGGTTATGTTTTGTTTAATGACAATGCTTTTCTGAAATGCTTGACTGTTTAATTTGAATCCCAATAAAATAAAATTAAATGTGTTTCACCTGGTCCTTCATGTTTTCTTGAAAGAATTGTACCCATCTTACAAATTCTGCCTGGGTAATCAAACATATGAGCACAACTGTGTTTTCTAATTTACTAAATAAAAGTAGGCCTGTAAATTTCTAAATAAGAGCAAGTATATTTAAAAAAGGATTACGTGTTCCAATAAAGACCTTCAGAATAATACTTCATGTTTTGATCACATGAGTAGAAGCAAAATCGTGCATTGTAAAAATGCATTATACATAGGTAGAAGGGCTTTCCAGAATTTTTGGGTCAACTTTGGTGCGTATTATACATGGGTGCGCATTATACACGAGAAATTACAGTATGTCACTATCAACAAAACACATCGAGCTTCTTCTTTTCCTTTGGGCTTGTCCTGTTAGGGGTTGCCACCGCGTCTCATTCTTTTCCATGTCAGCCTATCTCCTGCATCCTCCTCTCTAACACCAACTGCCCTCATGTCTTCCCTCACAACATCCATCAACCTTCTTCTTCTTCCTCTAGCTCTCTTGCCTGGCAGCTCCATCCTCATCGCCCTTCTCCCAATATACTCACTGTCTCTCCTCTTGATGTGTCCAAACCATCAAAGTCTGCTCTCTCTAACTTAGTCTCCAAAACATTTAACCTTGGCTGTCCCACAATTTAGCGCCTTCTGACCTTCTCTGTAATTTTCCATCAACATCCTCAAGGCAAATAATGCATCTGTGGTAGTTTTTCTAGGCATGAAATCATAGTGTTGCTCGCAAATACTGACTTCTGTCCTGAGTCGAGCCAAAACTACTCTTTCCCATAGCTTCAATGTGTGCCTCATCAACTTTATTCCTCTATAGTTCCCACAGCTCTGCACATCACCCTTGTTCTTATAAATGGACACCAGCACACTTTTTCTCCATTCCTCAGGCATCTTCTCACCCGCTAGAATCTTGTTGAACAAGCTGGTCAAAAACTCCAGAGCCACCTCTCCTCGATGCTTCCATACCGCCACATGAATGTGATCAGGACCAACTGCTTTTCCATTTTTCATCCACTTGAATGCCTTTCTAACTTCCCCCTTACTAGTCATTGCCACTTCCTGGTCCACCACCCTCTTCTACTCTTCCTTCTCTCTCATTTTCCTCATTCATCAACACTTCAAAGTATTCTTTCCATCTGTCCAGCACACTACTGGCACCGGTCAACCCATTTCCATCTCTATCCTTAATCACCCTAACCTGCTGCACATCCCTCCCATCTCTATCCCTCTGTCTGGCCATCCTGAAGAGATCCTTTTGTCCTTCTTTAGTGTCCAACCTGGCATACATGTCCTCATATGCCTCTTGTTTGGCCTTTGCCACCTCTACCATTGCCCTATGTCGCATCTCAACGTATTCCTTGCTCCTCTCCTCTGTCCTCTCAAGTGTCTTACTTCTTCTTTGCTAACCTCTTTCCTTGTATGATTTCCTGTACTTTGAGGTTCCACAACCCAAGTTTCCTTATCTCCTTTCCTGCCAGAAGATACACCAAGTACTCTCCTGCCTGTCTCTCTGATCACCTTGGCTGTAGTGGTCGAGTCTTGTGAAGCTCCTCCTGTCCACCGAGATCCTGTCTCAGCTCTTCCCGAAAAGTCACTCTTCCTTTCTCAGCTTCCACCACATGGTTCTCTGCTCTGCCTTTGTCTTCTGAGTCTTCCTCCCTACCACCAGAATAATCTTACACACCACCATCCTATGCTGTCTAGCACAAGGGTGTGCAAACATTTTGGCTCAGAGGCCATTGACTTTAAACATTTGACAGGTGGGCCAAGCCAGAACCAGATGCTGAAAAAACAAAAACAAAGGCATTGTTGTGTTAATACTTAGATTTACTTTTAATGGGAACAGTGTTGTTTTGTTTTTCACTTTTTTTGCCAGTCCATCAAAGTCGGGTGTTAGTTTTGTTGTGGCAATTCTCAGAACACATCTGAGGTGTTCATCATTCAGCTGGGATTTGTCAGATGTTTTGTTGGTGTTCATCACACAAAGTTCTGTTCATATGTAGAGCCAAACATCACCAGCAACCTCTGCGCCATCTTCCGGATTTTTGGAAATTTGTCTGCGCTTAATGAAGCATAAAACTCATCCAGTTTACATTACAGCACAACCTGGTGGAACCACTCGGCATTACAGGACAAGGTCAAATGAAGGTTGTCATGAATTTGATGATTTTGGGGATTCTGTTCCAATCTTTGGCGGGCCGGATTGAAACGGTCAACGGGCCGGATGCGGCCCGCGGGCCGTAGTTTGCCCATCCCTGGTCAAGCCACACTCTCCCCTCCCACCACCTTCCATTCAGTAACCTCATCAGATGACATCGTCTGCACAAGATGTAATCCACCTGTGTGCTTCTACCTCTGCTCTTGTCGGTCACCCTTTGTTGCTGCCTCTTCTGGAAAAAAGTGTTCACTTCAGCCATTTGCATCCTTTTTGCAAAGTCTACCACCATCTGTCCCTCCAAGTTCCTTTCCTGGATGCCGAACCGACCCATAACTTCTTCATCACCCCTGTTTCCTTCACCAACATGTCCATTCCAATCTGCAACAATCACCACTCGCTCTTTGTCTGGGATGCTCAGAACGACTTTGTCTCGCTCCTTCCAGAATTTCTCTTTCTCCTCTCTTTCACATCCTACCTGTGGGACATTACATAATACATCACACCCTCAATTTCAAGTATCAGCCTCATCACTCGATCTGATACTCTTCACCTCCAAGACATTCTTAGTTAACTCTTCTTTTAAAATAATCCCGACTCCATTTCTCTTCCCGTCTACACCATGGGAAAATAACTTCAACCCTGCCCCTAAACTTCTAGCCTGACTGCCTTTCCACCTGCTCTTCTGGACACACAATAGATCAACCTTTCTCATCATGTCAACCAACTCATGAGCTTTTCCTGTCATAGTCCCAACATTCTAAGTCCCCACATTCAATTCTAGGCTATGTGCTTTCCTCTTTTCTTTCTGCCCAAGAACTCGCTTTCCATCTCTCCTTCGTCGTCGAACCACAGAAGCTGAATTTCCACTGCCGCCCTGCAGGTTAACTGTGCCGGGGACCGATCCGGTATGGAATTCTTTAGATGAACGCTCATATTTGTTTGGCAACGTTTGCCTTTCCTGACGCTTGGGACCGGCCTACAGTTTGCACTGGCTTGTGCCCCCCATAGGGCTGCAGTAAAAGACACCTAGCTTAAAGCTAAAATATTATGTGAAACGCCATAGGCGGGCTTACGGAAATTAGCATAGATGTAACGTAACTATAAATCTTAAAAAAAAACTCTCTGGTACGACTTGAACACATGTAGCAGCAACACATACAGATAGAGCGTGCAACAATACAACAATACTCGTAGCCATATATTCTCTCTGCTCAGTAGGAACAACAACTATTACGAGAGCTTAGTTGGGGACGTTCTCAGCCTCTTATGCTTGCTCTTAATTACGCTGAATCCATTCAGTAGACCTCAGTGCTGCCTGGCATGTTGGTGCACCAGAAAACAATTATGCGATGGAGTGGTGACCTATGACATGGGGCGGGTGTAAACTCTCACACAATGATCCCACATTACATTTGTAAGGATTTTCTCCTGGTTCAGGTCCAGGGAGAGGTCCGGGAGATCGTGAAGACTGGACTCTGGGTTTGGCGACTGCTTCATTTACACCAGCTCTCTGAACAGACTCAGCTACTTTGTAGGGGGAGAGACTGTCACTCTTGCTCACTTGGACAGGTCAGATATTTATGATTGCATTCAAGTCACCTTAAACTTATTTTCAAGTCAGCTCCGGTTGAATGTAAAGTAAGAGCAGAACACAGAAATGCGCCATCATTTAAGATATTCCCTCTCCGTGCAGAACCATGTATTTACTGGGATACATAGCCAAACATGACCGTCTCTACCTGGGAGACAGGGACCTCAACATCGTCAGCTACTCCCTGCTGGTCTCAGTCCTCAAGTACCAGACTGCTGTCATGAGGAGGGACTTTGGTGTGGCCGACAAGGTGCTTCCCACAATTGCAAAAGAGCAACGGACGAGAGTGGCCCACTTCCTGGAAAAACAGGTCAGTGCATTATGAGCCTGTCATTATGTTTCATTTCATTGATCCCTAGTTGTTCGACCAATTGATGGCTTCATCTGTGCTTATTGGTTTTTTTTGTCTTCCGGCTCTCCAGGGTTTCAAGCAGCAGGCCTTAGCGCTGACAACGGACCCTGAGCACAGGTTTGAGCTGACCTTGCAGCTGGGAGACTTGAAAATTGCCTACCAGCTGGCTGTAGAAGCAGAGGTAACTTGAGTCCTTTTTTAAGAAGACAGTGGTGCCTTGAGTTCAATTGCTTTAGTGGCCATGCTCGTAACTTCACATATTCTTGTATCTTAAATCATCTTTCAATATTTCATCTCTTCAGTCATCTTTCCACAAATTAATAAAAATGCCATTAATCCATCCCAGTCTCTCTCACTCCAAAAAAAAATTGTCATCAAAATCATTTTTGACACATTTTTTCGCTTCAATTTAATGGACATTCTGCCGCTTCTGGTGTTTGCACCACGGCCACCTGGGAGCAGTATAATTCAGACATACGGATATACTGTACATGGAGACACTCAAAACTCAGTAAACCGCAGTAATATTAGTCATTCTTTGCAGAGGATGAAGAATATATGCCTGTGAGTATTATTATATTATCGTCTATATCTATTGCTCCACCATATTGTTTCCAAATATTGTACATTGTTTGCATTAAGCGAAAGTGATTTATCTAAAGCCAAGCTGTGGTTATTTTAAATATACAATGTGTCAATTTTGTTGTTTAGGGAAGGCAAGAACAACGTTGCCTTTGTGACCTACTTCCTGCAGGGGAAGTAAGTACCACATGTGACTGAAGGGTCCTGATTTTGCGGTGAAAGTCACTGGTGTAACTGTTGTTCTGTCATCTTTTCCACACAGACTTGATGAGTGTTTAGAGGTTTTGATAAAAACCAAGCGCCTACCTGAAGCTGCTTTATTGGCTCACACTTACCTGCCCAGCCAGGTGTCCCGTGTGGTCAGACTGTGGAGGGAAAACTTGGCCGAGGTCAACCAGAAGGTGAGCACTGTGGTTTGACTGTTCATTTGGAAGTATTTAGCTGTAATAAATCATTTGACCCTAGGTTTCATTTAGTGCATTTCTGACATCTGATTTCATTGGCTTTAACTCATATCTGGTAAAAGGATTTCAAAACACATTTTTCATAATTTGGACAGACAATATAATTTCATGATGCACCGAATTTTTGGCCACCCAAAATTTTCGGCCTTTAATGGTCCATGGTGCATTTTTGGTTTTCACCCGAAGAAATTGTCATCGAAATAAAACGGCCGAAACAGGATGTTGTTAGGACACAAGCAAGACCTGCAGTCAGTGCGGTTGTGTTCACTATATTTTATTTAAAAGAAGGAAGTATGCGGAGAGAGATGTCTTCAAATTATTTGCACGTGTTTTTCAGATCCACAAATATATCCGCGATTTACATGTTTTTTTTAATGTTGTGTGTGCATTTATCATTTGTAAATATTCAATTCTGCTTGTAAATTGTTGAAGGTGCGTTTGTGGATCAGCAGGCACGCGCATTGATTCTTGACAAACTGAAGTCGTTTCAAGTTGAAAAGATTGACACGTGTGGGAAGGCCCTCCCTCTATCCACTAGATGGCCGTGTTGCTGCATCCATTGAGCGCATAGACTGTGTGTGTGTGTATATATATATAGTAGATGTTTGAGAGCAAGCAAATGTTCTTCTAATGTTCTAATTGCTGGTCATCTGGATTTGTTAGCTGATCAGGATGTATTTTTACACACATTGATATCATCATTCTTCTGAAGAAAACCTCTCTCTCCATAGGAGTTGACACGTCAAGATGCCGTTTGCCTGCAGGTGTTCAAGAATGAAGAATAAAAGAAGAATTGTTTATTATATTGTGTTACTGAATATGTTTGTGTTTGGCACTAAATAAACTTGATATCCAGCTCTTAAACTTGCATTTCCAGTGTAATTAGTGGACTTCCCTTGCCAACTACTCGAGCAAACAGAATTAAAGAACAAAAAAGACATGGTTGACTTGATATATCGTGATTTGTTGCACATTTGTCACCCTTGGATGGACGGTAAGCGACATGTAGAATCAAGTGCCGTTATTGCTGTTATTTCATATACATTTGTAGTAGCGATGGGCACGGCAGTTCTTTTGAGTGTAATGAATCAGTTCGTTCAAAAGTTTCGTTCGCTGAATCGTTCAGTTCTTTTTCACACAATCATTCACGTACTTCCTCGTTCAGTTAGTGATTCATCCCTGAGGTTCACGTTCACGCAACATGTTTACTGAAGGACTATGCGTTGTTGTTGTCACGTATTATAAACTCGGAAAGGCAGGGAGATTGAACAAAACAAAACTTAAGCTAAGTTATCACCTACCCATCTCTCTCATCAAGCTCTCGAACACCCTGCAGAACAGATACAAATATACAGTATTAGATGTAGACGTGTAGATGAATAAATAAACCTGTGGTGTTTATGTTACTTTTAGAAATAAACGTGATGAGAAACAAACTGATCTAAAGCATCATATTTGAATGATTAATTATGTATTAGAAATAATTGTATATAATACTGAATGACTGGTCATATTATTTTACCTTGTGCGACCACGATGACTTTTTATGCACACTTTGACTGACGTTTTGAACAAAGACAAATTACTTCAAGAAAAAGGCTAAAGGGTCAAAATTTGGCCACACTGTTTTGAACAAGTGAAGCTTTAAAATGCCACCATGGTCCGATTTCCAAGTCATTAGAAGTAGGGAGAGAGAGCATGAGGCCCCATGTTGTGCATTCTGTCATTTTTTAAATTTTATTTTATTTTATATAGACAATATTAGTCATTCAAACTGCTCTAAGTGCGAGAGGACTCTGCATCTTTTTGCACAATTTTCAAAAAAAAAAAAAAAAATGTACCGGCATTACCAGATAACGAGCAACCCTTTATTGCTCAGTGACTGTTTTTCTTAATGTCTTTATGTCTCAAAAGTATTCTCTGTCAATTGACTGTCTGTTGTCGTACTAGAGCGGCTCCAATTACTGGAGACAAATTTCCTTCCTTCCTTTTTTGGACATACTTGGCAAATAAAGATGATTCTGATTCTGATTTCCATTACGTAACCACTGTGCGTTTGTGTGCGATCGAATGTCTCACGTCCAAACCCAATTTTGGGTCACGGAACTAGAGTTTTGTATTAAAATAAAATTTTCCCAATTTTTCTGCACTGGTGTAGCTCAGTGGTTACTTCCTTTAGAAATAATTCCACTGCAGAATTCATCTCTTCTCAATCCCTTCCAAGGGATCGAACCATGGGTGCTGTCCAGTGCTTTTTAAAAAAATATATATATATTTATATATAGACGCCTTTGATTTTCTTTGTGATCGTGAATTTGATAATATAAACGTTTTTGTTATTGCCGTTGTCATTTTAGAGAAGTAAGCCGACATTTAAAGCAAAGGACATTTATTTACATAGCACATTTCATACACAAGGCAACTCAATGTGCTTTTCATGAGTAAAAGCATTTAAAAACAGAAAAACAGCTCATAAACATTTAAAACAAAGAGAAAAAAATAAAGATAAAAGTACAACTAAAACAGCGTACAGTGCAAGAAATATCATTTAAAAGTGGAAATGCTCGAAAAAGCATGAGGAGAAAAGAAGAGTTTTTAACCTGGACTTAAAAATATTCACACTTGGGGCTGACGTCACTTCTGTTGGCAACTAATGCCATTTATGTGCAGCATAATAGCTAAATTCTGCTTCAACATGTTTGCTTTGTACTCTGTGCTCCATTATTTGACCTGAGTGTAGATCACAGAGCCCTACTGGGTTTAGATCCGATTAGCATTTCTTTCGTGTATTCAGGACTTCAACCATTCAGTGATTTATAGACCAGTAACAGAACTTTAAAATCTATTTTAAAGATGACTGGGTGCCAGTGTAAAGACTTTAGAATTGGAGTAATATGCTCTGACCTCTTTGTTCTGGTCAGAACCCGAACTGCAGCATTCTGAATGAGCTGCAGCTGTTTAATTGACTGTTTCATCAGGAACGTGGCATCCTCTCGTGTTACTTGTTTGGTCAAGAGGAGAACGTTTTTCCGGTGTGCTGTGCTGCGTTGCAGGTGCATGTGCGCTCGCCAGGAACGACACTGAAATACAATATATTTCCTAATTTAAAAAAGAAAATGTCACTCAGCTCAGCGGTTACTTCCTCAAGAAGTAATTCGACCGCAGACTTCGGCTCTTCTCAATTCCTTCTTCGGGATCAAACAACCGGCCCTGTCCAGTGCATTTAAACCAACTATTTTCACCCCCCGTTCAATGCGTATTCATTTGGATTTCGAGTTCATGACGTACAACTAAAGTTATGTTTCAATCTTTCGGCAATCTTCTTGTGCTGGTCTAGGTCAGTGGTTACTTCCATAAGAAACAATTTGCTCACAGAATTCGCCTCTTCTCCATCCCTTACTTGAGATCGAACCATGGGCGCCGTCCAGTGTTTTACTTCTCTTTGCTTTATATTCCCAAACTGACAGTTCCTCGTCAATTGAACCCTAATTTTATAAGTCACACCATCGTCGTATGACATATGATTCTATAAACCTTGGAATTAGAGTAATGTAGCTACAAAAATATCTTTTCTCTGAATGTGCAATACTCTAGGGTAGTTCGGTGGTTACTTCGGCTGAATTCCATCCATCCATCCATCCATTTTCTACCGCTTATCCGAAATCGGGTCGCGGGGGCAGTAGCATTAGCAGGGTCGCCCAGACTTCCCTTTCCTCAGCCACTTCATCCATCTCTTCCGGGGGATCCTGAGGCGTTCCCAGGCCAGCCGAAGGATGTAGTCTCTCCAGCATGTCCTGGGTCGTCCCCGGGGTCTTCTCCCGGTGGGATGTGCCCGGAACACCTCACCAGGGAGGCGTCCGGGAGGCATCCAAATCAGATGCCCCAGCCACCTCATCTGGCTCCTCTCGATGTGAAGGAGCAGCGGCTCTACTCTGAGATCCTCCCGGATGACCGAGCTTCTCACCCTATCTCTAAGGGAGAGCCCGGACACCCTGCGGAGGAAACTAATTTCGGCCGCTTGTATCCGGGATCTCGTTCTTTCGGTCACGACCCACAGCTCGTGACCATAGGTGAGGGAAGGAACGTAGATCGACCGGTAAATCGAGCGCTTCGCCTTTCGGCTTAGCTCCTTCTTTATCACAACGGATCGATACAAAATCCGCATCACTGCAGACGCTGCACCGATCCGCCTGTACGCATGTCCCCTCATGGGAAGGGGTGTCGGTGGAATTGAGGAGGTCTTCGAAGTATTCTCCAGCTCGGGCTCCTTCCCTGCCAGAGAGTTGACATTCCGCGTCCCTAGAGCCAGCTTCTGAAGCCGGGGATCGGATGGCCAAGGTCCCTTTGCACTGCACCCAACCACTATGGCCCCTCTCACAGGTGGTGAGCCCATGGGAAGGGGGACCCACGTTACCCTTTCGGGCTGTGCCCGGCCGGGCCCCATGGGTGCAGGCCCGGCCACCAGGCGCTCACCTTCGAGCCTCACCTCCAGGCCTGGCTCCAGAGGGGGGCCCTGGTGACCCGCCTCCGGGCAAGGGAAACCTGAGTCCATTTGTCTTCTTCATAAGGGTTCTTTGAGCCGTGCTTTGTCTGGTCCCTCACCTAGGACCTGTTTGCCATGGGTGAGCCTGCAAGGGGCATAAAGCCCCAGACAACTTAGCTCCTCGGATCATTGGAACACACAAACCCCTCCACCACGATAAGGTGACGGCTCAAGGAGGGGTACTTCGGCTGCATTCTGTCTGAGAATTCAATATTCTCATGAATCTCATGATGGGATCGACCCACGGCCGGCCGTCCAGTCTTTCTTTTATTTCTTTTTTTCATTGTCAACTGAATTTATTTTACTCTCAGTTGTACTAAAACATTTACTCTTGATTGTTAATTCAGAGTTCATGTAACGACATTATCATGAAACATACAAAGCCACGATGAATTTACCGGAATAAAATAATTTTTCAACACCATTTACATGAAGTGACTCGACAGCGACTCTTATTGGTTGTCACTTTTTACGTCTCGAGTGGGCAGGGAGGAGTGTCCACATTCATTACGTATAATTTGGAAACGCTAAAACAACAATGGTACACAATTATTTAATGTGCGCAGAAAGTAAATTCGACCTTTTTTTTTTACCCGAGTAAACGTCAGGAAATTAAGGATTTTGTGTCAAAACTGCGATAGCGTAAAACCAGTGATAGTCCTGAGATCCGGTCCAGGACGCTTTTCGAAAAGAAAATTTAAAAATAAAGTCCCATGATAGCAGAAAGACAATATATTAGCAAAATACCCATCACTGGTGAGGATAAGTGCTAGAGAAAATGTATGACTCGATGTTTATATTGTTTGATTGGGTGAGAAAGACATAAAGGTCAATAACAGTGAAACTTGGGATGGTTTGGCCTTCACAAGTGGATCAGTTTCATTAAAGTGTTGACAGTGCAGTGGACAAAATTAGCAATAAAAGTTACTTTCATAGAAAAATGGGAGTGAATGTGTTCTCCATCCCCACGGGCCGGATTAGACCCCCTGACGGGCCGGTTCTGGCCAGCGGGCCTTATGTTTGACACACCTGTTCGAGGCTGTTGCGTCACCACTTCCAAATATGGGATGCCGTACCCCCACTGCTGTCGTCGTCCTTTCACACAAAGCGAGTGGAGTGTCAGTAAGTTAATGTAAAAGCCCTTTGAAATGTCTTAGTGTAGTTATTGTATATTGTGCATTTCATACACAAGGTAACTCAATGTGCTTTACTTGATTAAAAGCATTTTTTTTTAAAAAGAACAAAAGACATTTTAAAACCGTACAAAAAAAACAAGACGGCAAAAAAGCATTTAAAAACAAAGAGACAAAAATGACTAAAAACGCACAGTGAAAGAAAGATCATTAAAAAATGAAAATATCATTAGCATGAGAAAAAAAAGAATAGTTTTTAACCTGGACTTAAAAACATTGACACTTGGGGCTGATTTAAGCTTTGTTGGCAACATATTCCATTTGTGTGCCGCATAACAGCTAAATGCTGCTTCACAATGTTTTCTTTGGACCCTGTGTTCCACTATTTGACCTGAGTGTGTCCCCATCCTGCCTCAAAGTCTGCGCGGACCAGCTCGCTCCACTCTTCACAGTGATCTTCAATAGATCTGTGGAACTGTGTGAAGTACCATCCTATTTCAAATGCTCCACCATCACCCCAATCCCCAAGAAACCTCCAATCTCGGGTCTGAATGAATACAGGCCTGTCGCCCTGACATCTATGGTTATGAAGTCCTTTGAACGCCTCATGCTTGAACACCTCAAGAGTGGCACAGGTTCTCTGCTGGACCCCCTGCAGTTTGCCTACTGAGCAAACAGGTCTGTGGACAACGCAGTCAACATGGGACTGCACTTCATCCGATAGAATACCTTGACGCCGCGGGGACCGACGCAAGGATCCTGTTCGTGGACTTCAGCTCTGCGTTCAACACCATCATCCCCGAACTCCTCTCCTCCGAGCTTCTCCAGCTCAGCGTCTCGCCTTCCATCTGACAGTGGATTTACAGCTTTCTGAAGGGCAGGACACAACAGGTGAGGCTGGGTGACACAACCTCTACCACACGCAACACAAGCCTGGGGCGCCACAAGGATGTGTCCTCTCTCTGCTACTCTTCTTTCTCTACACGAAAGACTGCACCTCAATGCACCCAGCTGTTAAACTCCTGAAGTTGGTAGACGACACCACAGTCATCTGCCACATCAAAGAAGGTGACGAGTCTGCCTACCGACAGGAAGTGGAGCGGCTGGAGCTGTGGTGCGGCCGACACAACCTGGAGCTGAACACACTCAGGACTCGAGAGATGATCGTTGACTTCAGGAGGCATCCTTCGCCACAGCTGCCCTCACACTGTCCAACTGCCCTGTGTCAACCGTTGAGATCTTCATGTTCCTGGATGTTCATGTCCTCAGGACCCCAACAGCAACTCCATCCTCCAAAAGGCCCAGCAGAGGATGTTCTTCCTGCGGCTTCTGAGGAAGCACCGCCTGCCACAGGAGCTACTGAGGCAGTTCTACACAGCAGTCATCGAGTCAGTCCTGTGTTGATCCGTCCTGGTTTGGTGCTGCCATAAAAAAGGACAAACTGCGACTGCCACGGACAATCAAAACTGCTGAAAAAATTGCCAGAATCCCCCCTACCCACCCTTGAGGAGTTGCACACTGCTAGAACTAAGACAAGAGCATGCAAAAACCTCTTGGACCTTCTACATCCTGGTCACCACCTCTTCCAGCTCATTCCCTCGGGTAGGCGCTATCGATCAATGCAAACTAAACCGAGAAGACATTCCAATAATTTCTTCCCTCTTGCCATTGACTTCCTAAACAGTTAATTTACAATCCCATTGTAACATGCTGCCAATCTTGTCTTCAGATTGTTGTCACATCTCTGCCAATTTATACATTATTCGTGCACTCACTATTGTAGTCTCATCACTCTGCACTTTTGGCATATCTTTTGTTGATCAATACTGGACACTCATGTGCTTGAGAAGCATCTGCACCATTTGCACAATTGACACTGTTCCAGATTATAGCACTACTCGTCACTTTAAACTCCTTAAATTTCTTGAAGTGTCTGCACCATTTGCACAATCGCCACTGTACCAGATTATCACTCGATTAGTCATTTCAAACTGCTCTAAATTGCTAAATGACTCTGCATCATTTGCACAATTGTAAAGAAATAAAAATAATTCTAATTCCTTCTGTGTTTTTTATATTTTTGGCAAATAAAGATGATTCTGATTCTCCTTCTGAGTCTGTAGATCTCAGAGCCAAAAAGTGGGCATTGTTTTAACCCTGAATCCATCTGTTGGTCAAAAGGCACAAACTGCTTACAATACCTGGTATGACCACCCAGCCTCCCACCCAAGTACAAACCAGACCCACCCCTACTTTGCTTCCAAGATCAGGCACTCTGAGGGTAGTATGCCCATAAGCAGAAGACTCTATAAGCTGTTTGATATTTATAGGAAAGGCGCACATCCAGCATCTTGCTTTGACTTCCGAAATAGGTTGCAACATAATTATTCCCGTCATTATCTTCTAACCCAGAGTAGTACAATTGGACTGCAATATTGAGTATATTTATCTCTTGTGACCAATCAGTAGTTTATATACATTACGTAACCACTGTGCGTTTGTGTACCAGAGAATGTCTCACGTCCAAACCCAATTTTGGGTCACGGAACTAGGGTTTTATATTAGAATTAAATTTTCCCATTGCTGCTCTGCACTGGTGTAGCTCAGTGGATACTTCCTCTTGAAATAATTCTACTGCAGAATTCATTTCTTCTCAATCCTTTCCAAGGGATCAAACCATGGGTGCTGTCCAGTGCTTTTTTTTTTTTTTTAAATATATATAGACGCCTTTGATTTTCTTTGTGATCGTGAATTTGATAATATAAATGTTTTGTTATAGCTGTTGTAATTTTAGAGAATTAAGCCGACATTTAAAGCAAAGGAAATTTATTTATATAGCACATTTCATACACAAGGTAACTCAATGTGCTTTACATGATTAAAAGCATTTAAAAACAAAGAAAAACAGCTCATAAGCATTTAAAACAAAAAGAAAAAAATTAAAGTACCATTAAAACAGCTTACAGTGCAAGAAATATAATTTAAAAGTGGAAATGCTCTAAAAAGCATGGGAAAAAAAGAAGAGTTTAAGAGTGGACTTAAAAACATGCACACTTGGGGCCGACTTCACTTCTGTTGGCAACTTATTCCATTTGTGTGCAACCTAATAGCTAAATTCTGCTTCACCATGTTTACTTTGGAGTCTGTGCTCCATTATTTGACCTGAGTCTGGAGATCTCAGAGCCCGACTGGGTTTATATCCGATTAGCATTTCTTTCGTGTATTCAGGACTTCAACCATTTAGTGATTTATAGACCAGTAACAGAACTTTAAAATCTATTTTAAAGCTGACTGGGTGCCAGTGTAAAGACTTTAGAATTGGAGTAATATGCTCTAACCTCTTTGTTCTGATCAGAACCCGAGCTGCAGCTGTTTAATTTACTGTTTCATCAGGAACGTGGCATCCTCTAGTGTTACTTGTTTGGTCAAGAGGAGAACGTTTTTCCGGTGTGCTGTGCTGCGTTGCAGGTGCATGTGCGCTTGCCAGGAGCGACACTGAAATACAACATATTTCCTAATTTAAAAAAGAAAATGTAACTCAGCTCAGCGGTTACTTCCTCAAGAAGTAATTCGACCGCAGTCTTCGGCTCTTCTCAATTCCTTCTTCGGGATCCAACAACTGGCCCCGTCCAGTGCATTTAAACCAACTATTTTCACCCCCGTCCAATGCGTATTCATTTGGATTTGCGAGTTCATGACGTACAACTAAAGTTATGTTTCAATCTTTCGGTAGTCTTCTTGTGCTGGTCTAGCTCAGTGGTTACTTCCTCAAGAAACAATTCTCTCACAGAATTCGCCTCGTCTCCATCCCTTCCTCGGGATCGAACCACGGGCACCGTCCAGCATTTTCCTTCTCTTTGCTTTATTTTCCCAAACTGACAGTTCCTCGTCAATTGAACCCGAATTGTATAAGTCACACCATCTTCGTACTATGACATGATTCTTTAAACCTTGGAATTAGAGTAATGTAGCTATAAAAAAATATTTTCTCTGAGTGTGCAATACTCTAGGGTAGTTCGGTGGTTACTTCGGCTGAATTCTGTCTGAGAATTCAATATTCTCCTGATGGGATTGACCCACTGCCGGCCGTCAAGTCTTTTTTTAATTTTTATTTTTTTCATTGTCAACTGAATTTATTTTACTCTCAGTTGTACGAAAACATTTACTCTTGATTGTTAATTCAGAGTTCATGTAACTACGTTATCATTAATACATACGCCACGACTGTCATGGGTGTGTGTTCCGGTTTTTGTCTTCCCCCTGTTTCACACATACCTGCTCCTGAGAGCATCTTCACCACCTGTGCCTCGTTCACCCAAATTACCCCTTGTATTTAACCTTGTGTCTCATTCTCTCTCGTCGCAAGTTAGTTGTATCTTGTCGTCGCGTTCCAGGAGGAATAGGAGCAGTGATCTCCCAGAAATCTCTCAAGGATGGTAAATTACATCCTTGTGCTTTTCTCTCCAAAAAACTGACCCCAGCTGAGAGAAATTATGACATTGGTGACTGTGAACTGCTGGCAGTCAAGATGGCTTTGATGGAGTGGAGGCACTGGCTAGAGGGGGCACAGACTCCGTTTTTAGTATGGACAGATCACAAGAACCTTGAATATATTAAATCTGCTAAAAGATTAAATTCGAGGCAAGCTAGATGGGCTCTGTTCTTCACTAGATTTAATTTCATGTTATACTACCGACCTGGTTCTAAAAATGGTAAGCCAGATGCTTTGTCACGTATTTTCTGCGAAGAGAATTCTTAGTCCGACCCTAAGACTATTTTGTCATGTTTCATTTCCGCTTTTGTTTGGGATGTTGAAACTGCAGTTAAAGAGGCTCTGAAAAACACTCTTAGCCCTGAAGATTGCCCTGAAAACAGACTTTATGTGGTCCACTGGGCTCACACGAACCGTACTGTATGTCACCCAGGCATTGCCAAAACGCAATCAGTGGTCGAACAGCGCTTTTGGTGGCCTAATGTTAGGAGGGATGTTATCGATTACGTCAATGCTTGCCAGGTATGTGCTGCTAACAAGCCCTCTCGTCAACGTCCTTCTGGGGAGTTGCGACCCCTGCCAATACCACAACGTCCTTGGTCAGACATTTCCGTAGGCTTTGTGACAGGATTTCCGGCCTCGAAAGGAAATACCACAATTCTCACAGTTGTTGACCGGTTCTCTAAAATGGCTCACTTCATTGCACTCCCGAAACTCCCCTCAACTAAAGATACTGCAGAGTTAATGATTAATCAGGTATTCAGGTTCCATGGTTTCCCCAAGAATATGGTGTCTGATAGGGGTCCCCAATTCATTTCGCAATTTTGGAAGGAGTTTTGCAATCTCATAGGTGCTACCGTCAGTCTGTCATCTGGGTTTCACCCTGAAACCAACGGCCAAACCGAGAGGCTGGACCTGGAGACTGGGCTCCGATGTCTCGCTTCACAGGAGCCATGATCCTGGTCTCAGAAACTGGTTTGGGTCGAATTCTCCCACAATTCCCTCCCCTCTGCATTCACTGGTCTATCGCCTTTTCACGTTGTGCATGGTTACCAACCATCTCTGTTTCCTACCATAGCCCTAGAGTCCACAGTTCCAGCGGCATTGACCTTGGTGAGATGCTGCAGGAGGACCTGGGAGCGAGCCCGCCAGATGCTGCTGTGCCAGGGACGTTCCTACAAAGCCGCTGCTGACCGTTGGAGGACACCGGCCCCGAACTACTAAGTGGGTCAGCGAGTTTGGTTCTCGACCAAACATATTCCACTCCGGGTGGAGTCCAAGAAGCTCGCTCCCAGGTTCGTTGGGCCCTACCCATCACAAAGATCATCAACCCTGTCACCGTGAAGCTGAGGCTCCCAAGGTCGATGCGGGTGCACCCTGCTTCTCACGTCAGCCGACTCAAGCAATCCCGGGAGTCCCCTCTGGTCCCGCCTTCCAGGCCCCCTCCTCCCCCCCGGTTTGAGGATGTGGGCCCTGTCTTCTCTGTGAAGCGGCTGTTGTCGTCTCGTCGGAGGGGGAGGGGGTTTCAATATCTGGCGGACTGGGAGGGCTACGGCCCTGAGGAACGTTCATGGGTGCCGTCTGCGTTTATCATGGATGACTCGCTCATTCGGGACTTGCACGTTGCGCATCCAGGGGCCCCGGGGCCGTCTGGGGCCGGCCGTTAAGGTGGGGGTACTGTCATGGGTGTGTGTTTCGGTTTTTGTCTTCCCCGTTTTACACACACCTGCTCCTGAGAGCATCTTCACCACCTGTGCCTCGTTCACCCGAATTACCCCTTGTATTTAACCTCGTATCTCATTCTCTCTCGTCGCCAGTTCGTTGTACCTTGTCGTCGCGTTCCAGCATTCCTTGTTTCCACGCCATAGACTCACAGTAAGACTTGACCCTGTTCCGATTATCAACCTCGCCTTTTTGCCTCATGTTTTTGGATACTGTTGCCTTTTTTGGATTGCCTGCCTGTGTACCGACCTATGCCCGTATATTAAACCTCTCTTTTTTTAAACTGTCCATTTGTTTTGGAGTCGTGCATTTTTGGGTCATATCCTCTGTTCCGTTCATGCCAACGACGAATTTACTGGAAGAAAATGATTTTTTCAAGGCCATTTACGTTAAGTGACTCGACAGCAACTCTTATTGGTTGTAACCTTTTACGTCTCGAGTGTCCACATTCATTATGTATACTTTGGAAATGCTAAAACAACAATGGTGCACAATTATATAATGTGCGCGGAAAGTAAATTCTGTCTTTTTTTTTTTTTTTAACCTCAGTAAACGTCAGGAAATTGTAGAAAACAGGAAGGATCTCATCCAGCTAGCTAAAAAGCGCAACTTTTGGTTTGGATCCTGAAGTATATATTTGACTTAACTGTTAAAGTTGAAATACAATGCAACACACATAAAAACACCACAGTGAAAGGGGTCAATTAAGTGCAGATGTATTCCCTGTTAAATTACCTTCAATTTTATGCTGCAATTCTGAGCGCATAGCGCATCCGTTTCCGGTACGACAACAATAACAATGGTATCCATCAGCTGAAAATACAGTCAAGCAGTACAAGCCAAACTAAAGTCTTTTTAGAACATATTTTACACACACACACTTGCTTCACTTCTGCTTCCTCCTCTGTTCTTGGTGCGTCCACTGTGGGTGGGTGCGATGCAGGAGTGGGAGTCGGAGTTATTGTAGGCAGCCAGACAAGACTGCTGTTCCGTAGCTCCTCAATGAGAGTAGACTTTTAACTCCGTAAAAGTAGTTCTGCCTGTGTCGAGCAGCAACCTACGACTGTATCTGTATCAGAGCGGACTTGGTGCATGAGAGTTAACTGTTGCGATAAACCCGTATTTTATAGTGATATAGTGTTGTTTCGTTCATGAACGTTTTGTTCAAAAGAACAAATCTTCTCGGTAAACGTAATGAACTGAATTAGTTTATGAACTGATTTCGTTCTTTGAGCTCTCCCGCCGTTAGCCAGCCCGCTCGGACCGGAAACAGAAGCGTTCGAGTCTCAACGTGTCAAATGAGACGTGCAGCTGGTGCGGCGGAGAAGAGCTGGCCGATTTTCAAAATAAAACACATAGACACGCGACTTGCAATACAACAGAAATTATATAAATTGGTCATTTTTTTCTCTGCGGCCCGGTAACAAATGCCTCACGGCCCGGTACCGGTCTGCTGACCAGTGGTTGGGGATGACTGCTTTACATGATTAAAAGCATTTAAAAACAAATAAAAACCCATCTTATAAACATTAAAAACATCCATCCATTTTCTTTACCGCTTATCCTCACAAGGGTCGCGGGCTGCTGGAGCCTATCCCAGCTATCTTCGGGCAGGAGGCGGGGTACACCCTGAACCGGTCATCAGCCAATCGCAGGGCACATAGAAAAAAACAACCATTCGCACTCACATTCACACCTATGGGCAATTTAGCGTCTCCAATCGACCTACCACGCATGTTTTTGGGATGTGGGAGGAAACCGGAGTGCCCGGAGAAAACCCACCCAGGCACGGGGAGAACATGCAAACTCCACACAGGAGTTGAACCTGGATTTAAAAACATTCTAACGCTTGGTTAAAATTACAAAGACTTTGTCTGTGGAGGTCATCGTCAATTTGGAGTTTAGTTTTTCTCCACTTACGTTCTGCTTTCCTACACTTTGATTTAGGGGTCTTTACCATCATTGTGCTCCTCCACGGTGTTCTCGGTCGCCTCAAGACTGTCTCTTAATAAAAAATGTTTCCATGTTATTGTCAACATGAACGTTAAAGTTTTCCGTTGTGACAAAATTGTTGTAGTCAGTACAAATAACTGACAGCAGTTATGAAAAATCCTCCATAAATTTTCTATTGTATCTTGGAGACCTATAAATTATTAAAACAATCACCTTTGGGACACCTTTAAAAATCAGAGATATTCAAAAGAGCTAAAATCACCCAGTATAATTTCTTTACACTGAAGTAATGACTTAAAAATAATAGCAATACCATCGCCTTTTTCCCCTCTTCGACACTTGTTCATAAAATTTTAATTTGCTGGTGTTTCCTCATTTAAAATGGTATTACAGCTACTTTCTGTTAACCATGTTTCATTTCGTAACAAAAAGTCCAGATCATAGATTGCAATGATGTCATTAATCAACATTGATTTATTACCCAGTGACCTGATACTGAAAAGAGCTAGTCTCGCAGAGATAACTGGAGACAATGGTTTGATAGATTCACATTTTATCCTCACTAAGTTTGTCGTTCTACTTTTTTTGTGCCATATTTCTTTGACCCACTTTATGTCCCTTGTAATTACAGGGATGAAAAATGCCTGATCTCCATAGGGGTCTGATTTATTCTGGAAAATACCCTGCAGATATCAGTCAGATTTGCAGATAAGATTCTTCATTGGTGGAGGAGGGGCCCACCGCATCTTAGTGGATGGTGTTTGCAGGCGAGGGGCGATGGGAGGAAGATCTTGGCGTGGTGTGCGTTGGATTCCAATATTGACAATAGTCTTCATCCTGTCCATCACACCTAACAGAGAATTTAGGCTAGTAGAGAGTGAGTTTTGGGTTGGACTTTGCTCCAATGGGGCAGTGAGGGGTGTGGGACATTCAACTGGGAGCGGTCCACTTATGAAAACCTCAGCATCCAAACATTGCACTTTTGTTAGGAGATTGTAGCAACCTGAGGCGTCATAGTGACTCCCCCACACCTTGATAAACTGCATTCTTCCAAGCGGCCCTGCCTTCTGGACCCTAAAGTAATTAGCAGGTCCCCTCGAAGTCTTTGTTTACAGTCATCAAAGAGTCCTTTTCGTTTGAACTGGCAGCAGCCAAAAGGTGGCTCCTCTCTCTGGGAGACCAAACGTGCACGCAAGGCGCCACCCACTGGCGTTTGAGAGTACTGTAACCCGTAAACCCCCATCCCCTTGTTTGTTAACCAAGGATAAATGTCCATCCATCCATCCATTTTCTGAGCCGCTTATCCTCACTAGGGTCGCGGGCATGCTGGAGCCTATCCCAGCTGTCATCGGGCAGGAGGCGGGGTACACCCTAAACTGGTTGCCAGCCAATTGCAGGGCACATACAAACAAACAACATTCAAACTCACATTCACACCTACGGGCAATTTAGAGTTTCCAATTAATGCATGTTTTTGGGATGTGGGAGGAAACCGGAGTGCCCGGAGAAAACCCACGCAGGCACGGGGAGAACATGCAAACTCCACACAGGCGGGACCGGGGATTGAACCCCGCTCCTCAGAACTATGAGGCTGACGCTCTAACCAGTCGGCCACCGTGCCGCCGGATAAATGTCTGTTTTGATATTTCACGAACACTGCAGAAATACTCCAAATGTATGCCTTGATGTCTTTGTCAGTGTGTCACCTTTACAAGCGCAGCTGGGAAATTTTGAGAACTGTTTGTCTTGATTTGACTCCAAGAAGCATGAAATGTGATTTGAACCATAAGCAGTTGATTTTCCAAGACTAAAGTTTAAACAGTCACTCTATATGCTTGACCTGTGAGTAAAGAGTACAAAGTTGGGGGTATTTTATATTAATATAGGTTTTTAATCCAATTCTATGAGTCGAAATTGTAGACTACATTCAAGATGATGGGTGTGGTCTTTTCTGGTCCTCAGTCTTATCCGACAGCCCCCGGGGTACTTACCCGCTGACTCTCTTGGTCTCTTCCATCTTGGTTGTTCGCTCTTCTCTTGCTATCAGCTCCCCGGCTACGGGGCGGCCACCGGCCATCCCTCGCCCCTGCCCTTTCTTTGTTCGGGCACACGGCTCGGTCACCGCGAGCCTTGGGGATGGAGGCTCCCTAGCCTCCGTGGATCGCTGCTGCTAAGCCTCCCGAACAGTTGCTGCTGAGCTACCAGATATGCTCCCAGAAAACTTCAGCTCTCTGAACTTGCTAGCGGATGCTTGACCCAATGAAGGGGGGAAGATGGTCATATTCCCCCAAGGAGGCGTGACGAACAACTATTTTTCGCCTTCCGCCTCCTTTGTTTTATTTTTTTCTTCTTCAACCAAACCTGTCTCCGTGCTTCCCGAGACGACTGAGACAGGCCACCCCACTTACCAGCCAATCTACGTTCGTGAGTAACACACCAGTGTTTGCCAGACTGTGTAATATTAGTTCCTAATAATTTTGGGGAAATTACTAGCTTCACACAAAATCCCAATTTTGCTCTCTCTCACTTTGACTCAACGCATTAAACACTCACATTCACATTTTTACCATTATTCGGGTTATTTTCTTTCTTTCGTTCGACCCCTTTGTGTGTTTCACTCTCGATCCCCTGTAATGTAATTAAATATTCGATAAAATTCCACTCTTGGTTGTGTTTTGTGTGGGTTGAGTTTAACAATGAACCTCTGTTGTCTAGGACTCCAAATTTCATAAAATGTGTCAACCTTCAGATTATGAAACTGATAAAAAGGTTTCTCGTCACTTTCCCTAAATGTTATACATCCAGGAAGTCTTCGCTTTATGAACGAGTTCCGTTCCTACGATGGCGACGTAACCCGAATTTCCGCGTAAGTCGGATTTCACCGTTAAAGTCGGAATTTACGTCGAAATACTTCTGGTATTCAACGGGTATTGTCCCACGTGATTGTGACAGCAAGCTCAGTGTGTGTGGGCGTGTGCGTCGATGTGTGAGTGAGACGGGACTGCGCAGGCATCGTCCGGTGGGACTGTGAAGGAGGAAGGAGTGCGCGCCGGTGCGAGTGTGTACAGTTCAGTTCAGTTCAGTTCAGTATATTTTTGAAAGGGGACAATGCAATTTCATAAAACACATGAAGTACACATGGTTAAAAAAGCCAGAATTAGCCAGAAGGCTAGTTTTCATCTGTAGTCCCCTGGCCATGATGTAAAAAAGCAGTAAAATACATCTACAAGACAATATAATACAGGATACATAATCAAACTATACTATTAAGAGAGAATAAAACCATATTTTTTTTGATCATAACAAAAAGACAACATAACATACTTGTCTTTTAGTGTTGGCAGCTATAGGTGTTAACTAGCCACATTTTCAGTTTTTTTGTGAAGGCCTTGTATGTTGTAAGCAGTTTAACCTCCTTAGGTACTGAGTTCCACTCACCAGCGCTCCTCACTGACCAGGCTGACTTACTGAAAGTGCTCCTGCGCAGAGGAATGAGACAGTCACCTCTGACAGAGCCTCGAGTGACACGCTCAGAGCTGTTTCTTTGGCTGATGAACTCAGCCAGAGGAGCTGGGGCCAAATCATGCAGTACTTTATAAATCAAATATAAATCTGCAAATATGTGAAGACGGTCCCAGTTTAAAAGACTGTATTTTTTAAAAATTGCACAGTGATGATAGTGCCTTGGTTTTTTATCCATCACTTTAATTACTTGTTTGTACAAAACTTCCAATGTTTTTTTTGCATTCTGACCAGCCTGGGACCAACTGGTTATGCAATAGTTAAAGTGACTAAGAATCATCGAATGCAGGTAAATTTTTGCAGCTTCAGTTGACATTTCATTCCGAATTGCACGAAAATTTGCGAGGTTTAATTTGATATTTTTACACAATTTGTCAATATGGGCTTTAAAGGAAAGCTGTGAATCTATTACTAACCCAAGATATTTGTATTGGCTGACAATTTGCATTTTTTCTCCATTAACAAGTATGTCGGGGTCAGGTGATACTCTATTTGTTTTAGTGAAATACATGCCTACAGTTTTAGAAACGTTTAGCTGTAGACAGCACTCCTGCAACCAAGTTGTGACACAGGACATTGTATTAGTGAGTTTAGCAGCAACAGTATCTTTGGAGCGACCATGAACAAAGAAAACTGTGTCGTCTGCATACATTACGCACTCTGCTTCAGAGCAAACAGTGGGCAAATCGTTGATATAAAGACTAAATAAAAGGGGGCCCACTATTGATCCCTGAGGGACTCCAGAGGTTAGCCTAAGAGACTCTGATCTGCAGTTGTTAACTGATACAGATTGTGTTCGGTCATGCAGATATGATTCAATCCAGCTCACAGCTTTGCGAGAGAAGTAAAATTTTGAGAGCTTGGTAAGAAGAACAGAGTGATTTACTGTATCAAAAGCTTTCCTGAGGTCCAAGAACACCGCCCCTACAACTCCACCCTTGTCGAGAGAAGATTTTATTTTCTCAATGAAGAGGCATGTAGCCATTTCAGTGGAATGCTTGGATCTGAAACCAAACTGCATGGCGTGGAGAGAGGGGGAGCTGCTGATTAAATAATGGACAATCTGCTCTGACACCCATTTTTCTGCAACTTTGGAAATGCCCGGAAGAATGCTTATAGGTCGGTAGTTATTCAGAGAAGTTGAGTCACCGGATTTAAAGACAGGGGTAACAATAGCAGATTTCCAGGCCTTTGGAAAGTGACCAGATGAAATTGAAAGATTAATGATTGAGGCAATAGGAGGAGCAAGAGTTGAACCTAGATCTTTGAGCATGCTCGTGTCCATTCCAAAAACATCCTTTGCCTTAGATGGTTTGAGTGAATGAATTAAATCGATAACTTTGGTCTCAGTAATATTTGTAATAGTAAAGAACTGCGTTGTAGACAATGCAGGGTATTCCTTCATTTGTTTTACTGCAAACTTAGAAGAGATTTCTGACACAGATTCAATGAAGTAGTTGTTAAAAGCATCAGCCATCACTTGAGGTTCCGTCAGGATGTTTCCATTTAATTGAATTTGCATTAGTTTTGTTTTGTTATTTTGTGTAACACCCAATAGTTTTTTAATATAATTCCAGGTTATTTTTGAATTTTCCTTCGCACTATTCAGAGCAGTAATGAAAAAGTCAGCTTTAGATTTTCTTATTTCTTTCACTACCCTATTTCTCAGTGAGATAAAGTGCTGTCTATTGTATCCTGATTTGACCGACAACTTCAAGGAATGATCGCGTTCTTTCATCAGTTTCAGAATAAATGTGTTTAACCAAGGCAGGCCATTCTTTCTACCTTTTAGTTTAATTATCCGTGTAAATTGTATAATAATTTATTGTATTTTGATGGCAAATTTAGAACAATCCTCATCTAAATTTTTACCAGCGAGTAATACATCCCAGTTTACTTCTTGGATGGAATCTTGGAAATTTTGTTGTTCATGTTTTGGTATCCTATTGGATTCAGTGGTGGCCAAGGGTTTGAAGCGCTTTTTATTTAATTTTCTTGAAACCATTATAAGATTGTGATCAGACAATCCTGTGAGCATATTGTATGGCTTCAAGATCCTTTCTGGCCTATTAGTAAAGGCTAGATCAATCTGAGTTCGGGTGGAGTTTGTAATTCTCGTAGGGCCATTAATAACCTGAGTCATATCCATATCATCCATAACCCTTTTCAATTTTTTCCTAACTTTGTTAACTTCCCAATTAACATTTAGGTCACCCATTATTATCACCTCTTTTGCAAGATTGAGTTGTTTCAGTAACATTTCCACCTTTTCATAGAAAGCGGCATTTGATGAGGGAGGCCTATAAATAACTACAAGAATAAAAGACATTTGCTGTGACAAAGAAACAGTTAGTCCAAGAAATTCTAATCCATTCTCATCTGTAACATGTATTTCATTACAATTAAAAGTGTCCTTGGCATAAATCATAACACCACCTCCCTTAGAACCCTGTCTGTCATTTCTAAACATTTTATAACCAGGTACAGATAGTATTGCTGAGGGCGAAGATTCATGGAGCCATGTCTCAGATAGGCAGAGGAAGTCAATATTTGAGTCAGTGAGAAGGTGATTGACCTGATCACTTTTCGTTAAAATGCTTCGTATATTTAAGTGTGCACAAAGAATGCCTTTTGGTTTACGTGTTGAGTCCCATATTAATTTAGAGTTATTAACGGTTTGGAACGCCCTCCATTTCCGGTGCTTTAGTATTGCGGGGTTTGGCAGCCCCCTGTTTCTTTTATTGGCAATGTTTGCATATAGCTTTACGCTGCCAGCTTCCGCATCAGCCGTCGGTGGTGGTGGTGGCCCAGCCGTCGGTGGTGGTGGTGGTGGAGGCCCAGCCGTCGGTGGTGGTGGTGGTGGAGGCCCAGCCGTCGGTGGTGGTGGTGGTGGAGGCCCAGCCGTCGGTGGTGGTGGTGGTGGAGGCCCAGCCGTCGGTGGTGGTGGAGGCCCAGCCGTCGGTGGTGGTGGAGGCCCAGCCGTCGGTGGTGGTGGTGGTGGTGGAGGCCCAGCCGTCGGTGGTGGTGGAGGAGGCCCAGCCGTCAGTGGTGGTGGTGGAGGCTCAGCCGTCGGTGGTGGTGGTGGAGGCCCAGCCGTCGTTGGTGGTGGTGGAGGCCCAGCCGTCGTTGGTGGTGGTGGAGGCCCAGCCGTCAGTGGTGGTGGAGGAGACCCAGCCGTCGGTGGTGGTGTAGGCCCAGCCGTCAGAGGTGGAGGCCCATTGGCACACATGATAACACTTGCCTGTGAGCGGCTGGGCTTAGTCTTCGACGGAGCCGGCAGATTCAGTCACTTCGTCCTTCGTGCGCCGCCGACGAGGAGCTCCCTCCGCCGCGTTGTGACCAGCTAGCTGGCGGCACGTTAGCTCGGCGGCTAGCGAGGTTAGCCGAGTAGAAAGAGGAGGACGCGTTTCACACCGGCGGACTTCGCTGCCTCGCCAAAAGGTCCGCCGCGCCGGCCGGTTCCCTCACACCTGGGCGATGGGTTGTGCTCTTCGAAGAGGAAACCGACACTTCGAGTTCATCCAGACAGAAGCGCTGCAAGTTCCCGCGCGCAGGCTCAAACTCAAACTCCACGATTAACAGCATCAGTTTAAACACGGTTAAGAAACAGATTGGGGCGCTCCAAACTGAAATTCCTAACTTTCGACGCAGTATGGAGAGACAAACCGCTAACCTCCAATCGTTAGGCGAGACACTCGAGGGCACTATCCTTGTCCTCAACACTACAGTGTCATCCTGAACCAAACTAGACAGCTGCCGTCGGTGATCCAAACGAATTATGCTCAAACACAGATTGTTATCACATTGATTAATGACATGCTACATCATGTCTCTTCATCCATAGACAATTTAGCAATGGGCAGAATCCCTCCATACTTGGTACCCCTGAGCTTAGTCGAAAGCATCCTGTCTAAAGGTCTAGCAAGCCCCATAACCCCTGTCCAAGCCCACTTGGCTTTTTCTCCCGGGAGTTTGACTATCTTGTATGTCTTGTAATTAATTTTGGCATCTGGCAGCACGACACTTACGTCCGAGTCAGTACTCCCGCGGTAGTTGCCTATCTTGATAGTAATCCTGATCTGCATCTGGCGCCTAATTTGAACATGTGCATCCTCGCAAAAACATTCCTTACCTCTGTCCCAGTAAGCTGTTCATCCGAGATGTAGCGGATAGGATTTGTAGGCTGGAGCCTATGAAGGATGGGTCGCGGTGTAGAGCAGAAGCTACACCTCGCTACCATGTTACTACGACTCATGCGGAAATTGTTGGGTCCAAATGGCTAGTCAAGACACTAAAACAGACAGAACACCTGAGCTCCTGATCATGGACTCCTGGTCCGCAGCAGATAACATCTTAATTGCCTTGGTCAGTCTCGGTTACTGCATGACTTTCGGCATCGCCTCCCTGCTCTATCGAAAGACTTGGAGGGTCTTCCGAACCAGTGCCCAAATGCGTGACCCAAAATTTTCCGTAGGAAAAGAATGACTGAACCCGAACCTAACCCCATACAGATAGGGGAGGAGGTCCTCCTTGACCTAAATTGCCCCCCGGACCTCTCTACCCCCTTTTGAATCTCGACTAGGATTCAGCTCTCCCCAAGTGAAAGTCAATGGTGTAACTGTTGTTCTGTCATCATTTCCACTCAGACTGGATCAATGTTTGGAGCTTCTGATCAGAACCAACCGCCTACCCAAAGCTGCTATCCAGGCTCGCACGTACCTGCCCAGCCAGGTGTCCCGTGTGGTCAAACTGTGGTGAGAAAACTCAGATTAATAACATTTAACAAACAGTTAGTGCATCATAAATGAATAGTTCAATTCATTGTGCTGCTTCTTCTGGTGTGCATCCCTTGGTCAAGCTTGGATGAAAGGAGTTCAGGGATGATGGTGTTGAACGCTGAGCTGAAGTACACGAACAGGATCCTCGCGTAGGTCCCTGCACTGTCGAGGTGTGCAAGGATGAAATGCAGTCCCATGTTGACTGCATCATCCGCAAACCTGTTCGCTCGGTAGGCAAACGGCAGGGGGTCCAGCAGGGGACCTGTGATGCTCTTGAAGTGGTCCAGCACGAGACGTTCAAAGGACTTCATGACCACAGATGTCAAGGCGACAGGCCTGTAGTCATAGCTAAAATACCAAAGGAGTGGCTTCAGAAAAACATCTCTGGAGAGACCTGAAAATGGCTCTACACCAATGTTCACGATCCAACCTGACAGAACTGGAGAGGATCTGCAAGGAGGAATGGCAGAGGATCCCCAAATCCAGGTGTGAAGAACATGTTTCATCATTCCCGAAAAGACTTTTGGCTGTATTAGCTCAAAAGGTTGCTTCTACTCAATACTGAGCAAAGGGTCGGAATACTGATATTTTAGTTTTTGTTTTTTAATAAATCGGAAAACATTTTAACAATTCCATTTTTGTTGATTCATTAAAAAAGAAAAACTGAAATATCACACAGCCATAAGTATTCAGACCCTTTGCTGTGCCATTGATGTATTTAACTGGTGCTGTCCATTTCTTCTAATCATCTTTAAGATGGTTCTACACCTCCATTGGAGTCCAGCTGTGTTTTATTATACTGATTGGACTTGGTTAGGAAAGCCACACACCTGTCTACATAAGACCTTACAGCTCACAGAGCAAAGGAGAATCATGAGGTCAAAGGAACTGCCTGAAGAGCTCAGAGACAGAATTGTGGCAAGGCACAGATCTGGCAAAGGTTACAAAAACATTTCTGCGGCACTTAAGGTTCCTAAGAGCACAGTGGCCTCCATAATCCTGAAATGGAAGACGTTTTGGATGACGAATATTGCAATAGTCCGGTGCAATGACTATTGTGCAAAGGGCGCCGAGACTTCAAGGAGTGTATGCAGTTTAAAGTGACGAGTAGCGCGATAATCTGGGACAATGTTGGTTTTGCAAATGTTGCAGATACTCCTCAATCAGTGTGCAAATGGAGCCCATGCTACTTTGGCAAGAGTGGCCAGTATTGGTCAACAACAAATAGTGCAGCGTGGCAAGACTACAACAGTGAGTGCACGAGTAATATATAATTGGCCCCACAGAAATGTGACAATGAACTCATCCATCCATCCATTTTCTGAGCCGCTTCTCCTCACTAGGGACGCGGGCGTGCTGGAGCCTATCCCAGCTATCATCGGGCAGGAGGCGGGGTACACCCTGAACTGGTTGCCAGCCAATTGCAGGGCACATACAAACAAAGAACCATTCGCCCGCACATGCACACCTACGGCAATTTAGAGTCTCCAATGAATGCATATTTTTGGGATGTGGGAGGAAACCGGAGTGCCCGGAGAAAACCCACGCAGGCACGGGGAGAACATGCAAACTCCACACAGGTGGGGCCGGGGATTGAACCCCGCTACTCAGAACTGTGAGGCTGACGTGCTAACCAGTCGGCCACCCTGCCGCCACAATGAACTCAAGTCAAAAAATTGCCAGCATTATGTAATGGAATTGTAGGTTAGGTGTTTAAGAAGTTGATCGCAAGAGGGAAGAAGCTGTTGGAATGTCTGCTAGTTCTAGTTTGCATTGATCGGTAGCGCCTACCTGAGGGAAGGAGCTGGAAGAGCTGGTGACCGGGATGTGGAGGGTCCGAGAGGATTTTACACGCTCTTGTCTTAGTTCCGGCAGCGTACAAGTCCTCAAGGGTGGGTGGGTATTTGGGTACAGCAGTTTTTATTGTCCGTTGCAGTCGGAGTTTGTCCTTTTTTGTAGCAGCACCAAACCAGACTGTGATAGAAGAACACAGGACTGATTCGATGACCCCTGTGTAGAACTGACTCATCAGCTCCTGTGGCAGGCCGTGCTTTCTCAGAAGCTGCAGGAAGTACATCCTCTGCTGAGCCTTGTTGAGGACGGAGTTGATGTTGGTCGCCCACTTCAGGTCCTGAGAGATTGTAATTCCCAGTAACTTGAAGGTCTCGACGGTTGACACAAGGCGGCTGGACAACGTGAGGGGCAGCTGTGGCGAAGGATGCCTCCTGAAGTCCACGATCATCTCTACAGTCTTGAGCGTGTTCAGCTCCAGGTTGTGTCGGCCGCACCACAGCTCCAGGCGCTGCGCTTCCTGTCGATATGCAGACTCGTCACCGTCCTTGATGAGACCGATGACATTGGTGTCATCTGCAACTTGAGGAGTTTGACAGCCGGGTGCGCTGAGGTGCAGTCGTTCGTGTAGAGAGAGAAGAGCAGCGGAGAGAGGACACAACTTGGGGCGCCCCAGTGCTGATGCTGCGTGTGGATGAGGTGGTCTCTCCCAGCCTCACCTGCTGTGTCCTGCCCATCAGGAAACTGTAAATCCACTGGCAGATGGCAGGTGAGACGCTGAGCTGGAGAAGCTTGGATGAAAGGAGTTCAGGGATGATGGTGTTGAACGCTGAGCTGAAGTACACGAACAGGATCCTCGCGTAGATCCCTGCACTGTCGAGGTGTGCAAGGATGAAGTGCAGTCCCATGTTGACTGCATCATCCACAAACCTGTTCGCTCAGTAGGCAAACTGCAGGGGGTCCAGCAGGGGACCTGTGATGCTCTTGAGGTGGTCCAGCACGAGACGTTCAAAGGACTTCATGACCACAGATGTCAAGGCGACAGGCCTGTAGTCATAGCTAAAATACTAAAGGAGTGGCATCAGAAAAACTCTGTGACTGTTTTTGAATGGCCCATGCAGAGCTCTGACTTAACCCCAATTGAGCATCTCTGGAGAGACCTGAAAATGGCGGTACACCAATGTTCACGATCCAACCTGACCCCAAATCCAGGTGTGAAGAACTTGTTTCATCATTCCCGAAAAGACTTTTGGCTGTATTAGCTCAAAAGGTTGCTTCTACTCAATACTGACCATAGGGTCTGAATACTGATATTTCAGTTTTTCTTTTTTAATAAATCGGAAAACATTTCAACAATTCCATTTTTTTTCTGTCAATATGGGGTGCTGTGTTTACAACACCAATTCCAATGAGGTTGGGACGTTGTGTTAAACATAAGAAGAGTGCGTGTACGAGACTGGCCTGCCTGCAATCCAGACCTGTCTCCCATTAAAAATGTGCAGCGCATTATGGAGCGAAAAATTCAACGGAGACCCCGGACTGTTGAACAGCTGAAGCTGTACATCAAGCAAGAATGAGAAAGAATTTGACCTACAAAGCTTCAACAATTAGTGTCCTCACTTCCCAAACATTTATTGAATGTTAAATGTTAAATGCAGAGGCGCAGCGGCTCGACTTTGAGCCCCCGGATGACCGAGTTTCTCACCCTAATCATCCATCTATCCATTTTCTGAGCCGCTTCTCCTCACTAGGGTCGCTGGCGTGCTGGAGCCTCTCCCAGCCATCATCGGGCAGGAGGCAGGGTACACCCTGAACTGGTTGCCAGCCAATCGCAGGGCACATACAAACAAACAACCATTCGCACTCACATTCACACCTTCCCTCACTCGTAAACAAGACCCCAAGATACTTGATCTCTGCCACTTGGGGCAGGATCTCATCCCCGACCTGGAGAGGGCATGTCACCCTTTTCCGACTGAGGACCATGGTCTCAGATTTGGAGGTGCTGATTCTAATCCCAGCCGCTTCACACTCGGCTGTGAACTGCTCCAGTGAGAGTTGGAGGTCACGGCTTGATGAAGCCAACAGAACCACATCATCTGCAAAAAGCAGAGATGCAATACTCAGGGCACCAAACCGGCGCCTAGAAATTCTGTCCGTAAAAGTTATGAACAGAATCGGTGACAAAAACAGCAGCCTTGGCGGAGTCCAACCCTCACCGGGAACGAGTCCGACTTACTGCCGGATATGCGGACCAAACTCTGACTCCGGTCGTACAGGGAATGAACAGCCTGTATCAGGGGGTTCGGTACCCCATACTGCCGAAGCACTCTCCAGGACTCCCCGAGGGACACGGTCGAACGCCTTCTCCAAGTCCACAAAACACATGTAGACTGGTTGGGCGAACTCCCATGCACCCTCAAGGACCCTGCTGAGGGTGTAGAGCTGGTCCACAGCCAGGACGAAAACCACACTGCTCCTCCTGAATCTGAGATTCGACTTCCCGACAGACCCTCCCCTCCAGCACCCGTGAATAGACCTTACCAGGGAGGCTGAGGAGTGTGATCACCCTGTAGTTGGAACACACCCTCCGGTCACCCTTCTTAAAAAGGGGGACCACCACCCCAGTCTGCCAATTCAGAGGCACTGTCCCCGATGTCCACGCGATGTTGCAGAGGCGTTTCAACCAGGACAGCTCCACAACATCCAGAGCCTTTAGGAACTCCGGGCGAATCTTATCCACCCCCGGGGCCCTGCCACCGAGGAGCTTTTTACCTACCTCGGTGTCCTCAAACCCTTCCTCCTTCCCACCCGAAGGCGGAGGGAGGCGACCCACTCATCCACCGGGTTGAACCCCAACGTACAGGCGCTAAGCCGGGGGGCAATAAGTATACCCACATTCCAAAAAAGAGACTAGGTAAGAGGTCCGAACAATTTTAATTCAATGACAGAGCATGTGATGGCGAGACATACGAAACTAAAGGGGCTCACAACCAGAGAATCAAAAAACAGATAACGCACGGAGACACGACAAAAGGTCAGTGTGGTATAATCGTATAGAACCTAAATTTGGACAAAAATGTCAACGCCCACCTTTGCTCACCCAGACACTGCAACACAAAGAAAAACAACTTGAAACACAGGGCCATGACAGAAGGGGGACCCAAGTTACCCTTTCGGGCTGTGCCCGGGTGGGTGCCATGGGTGCAGGCCCGGCCACCAGGCGCTTGCCTTCGAGCCCCACCTCCAGGCCTGGCTCCAGAGGGGGGCGCCGGTGACCCGCGGCCGGGCAAGGGAAAACCAACTCCATCGTTTGTCGTCATCATTAGGGGTCTTTGT
This sequence comes from Phyllopteryx taeniolatus, assembly GCF_024500385.1. NCBI lineage: Eukaryota > Metazoa > Chordata > Actinopteri > Syngnathiformes > Syngnathidae > Phyllopteryx > Phyllopteryx taeniolatus. The sequence goes on from NW_026903059.1 coordinate 42,029, forward strand.
GCCGTGCTTTGTCTGGTCCCTCACCTAGGACCTGTTTGTCATGGGTGGCATAAAGCCCCAGACAACTTAGCTCCTAGGATCATTGGGACACACTAACCCTTCCACCACGATAACGTGACGGCTCAAGGAGGGGTCCAAATGAACAATAAAACCATAGTGCTCATCATATGGTTGACCTTGGCCAACTCGGATTCCGGCTGAGGCGAAGAAACAAGCAGGGCACATCGAGAAGCAGCCGAGGGCCCCGGCAGGCTCCCCGTGGTGCTAGCGGCTGTTGTGCCGTGGTCCTCTCTCGGCACCTTTGAAACGCTTCTCGAAATGACAGCATAATTTTCACTGACAATAACTGCTACTTCAGATGCTAATTCACTACAGGTGAAAATCTAACTTGTCTCCCAAACGGTTTTCAACATCAGTTTTAAAATTATTTTTTGTCACCTTTCATTTCTTTGATGCTTCTTTGCTATGTATTCACAAAAACAAACAAATACAGATAGAAATATACAGTATTGGATGTAGAGGAATAAAACAAATCTGTTTAAATTTGGAAATAAAAACATGAGAAACAACTTGATCAAACCAATCATATTTATGAGGGCGGCACGGTGGCTGACTGGTTAGCACGTCAGCCTCACAGTTCTGAGGACCCGGGTTCAATCCCCGGCCCTGCCTGTGTGGAGTTTGCATGTTCTCCCCGTACCTGTGTGGGTTTTCTCCCACATCCCACATCCCAAAAACATGCATGAATTGGAGACTCTAAATTGCCCGTAGGCATGACTGTGAGTGTGAATGGTTGTTTGTTTCTATGTGCCCTGCGATTGTTCCATATCTTACTCACAGGTCATAGTTTGTTTCCAGTTTTAGATATTCAAGTGTTTCTTTGTTACTTTGGTTTTGTTGTTATGTGTTGTGGGACTTTGTTTAGTTTTGCTTTATCCAATATCCTTGTTTGCCCTTTTTGAAGATTAAATAATATTTTTTGAGACTCCCGCACTCCTGCCTTGCCTCTCTGCTTCCCTGCACTTGGATCCTCCATGTTCTTGCCTTGCGTTCCTCGCCTTCGCCCTAACCACGAACGTGACAAAAGAAGCCGCTAAGCCGAAGCTCTCGATTTACCGGTCGATCTACGTTCCTACCCTCACCTATGGTCACGAGCTGTGGGTCGTGACCGAAAGAACAAGATCCCGGATACAAGCCGAAATTAGTTTCCTCCACACGGTATGCGGTGACAGTGTTGCATGAGTTAGCGTGACGCAGACATTTAAGGTGAACGTAACACATACAGCATTCTGAATTGGGTTTAATACCACATGCAAAACTGCACATGAGCTAGCCAGGAGTGGAAACTAGAATCTTCTGATCCATAGTCAGACGCATTATCCGTTGCGCCACTAGCCCCACAAAAGTATTGGGCCCTCTGCAAGCCCCTGTGGATGATTTTTACTGTCCCACAAACCAAACGGCAGCACTAAAAAAAAGCATTTGCAGGGGTTCATTCCTGCCATGACCCGGAATTGAACCGGTGCTGCTGCGGCCACAACTCAGAGTACTAACCACGATACGATCACGGATTGGGTAGGTAGAACTGGGCACGAAAGTTGTCTGTCTAAAACTGTTGGCTGTACCAAGGCTGAGGAAACCCTGCTGAGCCAGGACGACAGTGAATTAATGTGAAGGGCATGATAGGCATTAAACTGTCGATCAAGTGAAACATCTCAACATTTTACTGTATTGATAAGAATATTAATCAACATTTAATACAGATTACCATTTCAACCGCTTTTATGATCACATCTTGTGTGGTGATGAAATGTGACACTCATGTCACTCTCCACTTTGTCATATTTTTTTTATATTATAAATGATGAGCTCATCAGAGGGACAGCCGAGTTTCGATGTTTTAGAGACAAAGTTCGAGAGAGCAAACTTTGATGGTTTGGACACGTCCAGAGGAGAAATAGTATATTGGTAGAAGGATGATGAGGATGGAGCTGCCAGGCAAGAGAGCGAGAGGAAGACCAAAGAGAAGGTTGATGGATGTCGTGAGGGAAGACATGAGGGCAGTTGATGTTCGAGAGGAGGATGCAGGAGATAGGCTTACATGGAAAAGGACGATGCGCTGTGGCGACCCCTAAAGGGACAAGCCCAAAGGAAAAGAAGACCATCTCATCAAAACACTTTGACAAGACAATATAAATACAAATATTCTGTTTGAGAATGAGTCTTATCAACCTTATTTGCCATTCAATGGTTGTAGGATTTTGCGGCAAATATGTATAAAAGTCTTCCAAAGGTTTTTTTTTCTTCCCCAGTGGAACTCATCAGCCTTTATTCTTGATTATTGTAATTAAATGTCTTTATCTCAGCTTCATTGCAACAAATAGACTTTGTTAGGCTTAAAGTGATTGCACATCAAAAAGAAAACAAATTCCAATTTGTTTGAAGTTCACAAATTTGAATTTACACATCCACTTTGCGGCGGCACGGTGGCCGACTGGTTAGAGCGTCAGCCTCACGGTTCTGAGGACCCGGGTTCAATCCCCAGCCCCGCCTGTGTGGAGTTTGCATGTTCTCCCCGTGCCTGCGTGGGTTTTCTCCGGGCACTCCGGTTTCCTCCCACATCCCAAAAACATGCATGAATTGGAGACTCTAAATTGCCCGTAGGTATGACTGTGAGTGTGAATGGTTGTTTGTTCCTATGTGCCCTGCAATTGGCTGGCAACCAGTTCAGGGTGTACCCCGCCTCCTGCCCGATGACAGCTGGGATAGGCTCCAGCACGCCCGCGACCCTAGTGAGGAGAAGCGGCTCAGAAAATGGATGGATGGATATAATGCTGAATGGCTGGTAATGTTCTTTAACTCATTCACTGCCAGCTTTCCCAGTTAACATGGTTATTTGACTTAAAAAGCCGTCAATGGCAGTGAATGTTTTTTAAACACTTGAAGTTTGGTCGTTACAATTGAACAAATCACAAAGAAAGGCACAAGAACAAGCTGTCACATTCATGTATACTGCACATGAATATGCTGATGCAGTTGGCTGGGCTGGCTCGAGTGCGCAAATACTTCCTGACATGACAAGCTTGAAACGGAATATATTTAAAATGACATTCAACATTAGTAAAGTAGCACAGGGATTCACTTGACAGGCTGAATGCCTCGATCGATTTATGTCATGACAGGACAAGGGAAAGCTGATCATGCTGCTGCTGAAGTTATGGTTTCTCTTTAATGGTTGTGGTTTTAAGGACTGCCATAGGACAAGTGATGCCGGTAACGCAAAAAATAAATAAATAAATAAATAAAACCAACCATTATGAGTAACGAGCAAAGTAACATGTTACTTTCCCTGAGAAAGTAACTAGACTACAGTTACTACTTCTCACCAACAATAGTTACTTTTGCATCATTAATGTCTCTTGCGAAGTTTTAATCTGAGGGTCCAGGGTTTAAGCCCCTTTTCAGGCGACATAATTC
>NW_026903060.1:0-45251 GCF_024500385.1 Phyllopteryx taeniolatus
AATGCAGCCCTATGGGGGGCACAAGTCAGTGCAAACTGTAGGCCGGTCCCAAGCCCGGATAAATGCAGAGGGTTGCGTCAGGAAGGGCATCCGGCTTAAAACCTTGCCAAACAAATATGAGCGTTCATCCAAAGAATTCCATACCGGATCGGTCGTGGCCCGGTTAACAACGTCCGCCACCGGCGCCGTCAACCTGCAGGGCGCTGTTGGAAATTCAGCTACTGTGGGTCGAAGTCGAAGTCAAAGAAGAAGAAGAAGAAGAGGTGGAAAGCGGTTCTTCGGCAGAAAGAGAAGAGGAAAACACAGAGCCTAGAACTGAATGTGGGGACTTTGAATGTTGGGACTATGACAGGAAAATCTCGGGAGTTGGTTGACATGATGATTAGGAGAAAGGTTGATATATTGTGTGTCCAGGAGACCAGGTGGAAAGGCAGTAAGGCTAGAAGTTTAGGGGCAGGGTTTAAATTATTTTACCATGGTGTAGATGGGAAGAGAAATGGAGTCGGGGTTATTTTAAAAGAAGAGTTGGCTAAGAATGTCTTGGAGGTGAAAAGAGTATCAGATCGAGTGATGAGGCTGAAATTTGAAATTGAGGGTGTTATGTGTAATGTGATTAGTGGCTATGCCCCACAGGTAGGATGTGACCTAGAGGTGAAAGAGAAATTCTGGAAGGAGCTAGATGATGTAGTTCTGAGCATCCCAGACAGAGAGAGAGTCGTAATTGGTGCAGATTGTAATGGACATGTTGGTGAAGGTAATAAGGGTGATGAAGAAGTGATGGGTAAGTACGGTATCCAGGAAAGGAACTTGGAGGGACAGATGGTGGTAGACTTTGCAACAAGGATGCAAATGGCTGTAGTGAACACTTTTTTCCAGAAGAGGCACGAACATAGGGTGACCTACAAGAGCGGAGGTAGAAGCACACAGGTGGATTACATCTTGTGCAGACGATGTAATCTGAAGGAGGTTACCAACTGTAAGGTAGTGGTAGGGGAGAGTGTGGCTAGACAGCATAGGATGGTGGTGTGTAAGATGACTCTGGTGGTGGGGAGGAAAATTAGGAAGACAAAGGCAGAGAAGAGAACCATGTGGTGGAAGCTGAGACAGGACGAGTGTTGTGCAGCTTTTCGGGAAGAGGTGATACAGGCTCTCGGTGGACGGGAAGAGCTTCCAGAAGACTGGACCACTGCAGCCAAGGTGATCAGAGAAGCAGGCAGGAGAGTACTTGTGTATCTTCTGGCAGGAAAGGAGAGAAGGAGACTTGGTGGTGGAACCTCACAGTACAGGAAATCATACAAGGAAAACGGTTAGCTAAGAAGAAGTGGGACACTGAGAGGACCGAGGAGAGGCGAAAGGAATACATTGAGATGCGACACAGGGCAAAGGTAGAGGTGGCAAAGGCAAAACAAGAGGCATATGATGACATGTATGGCAGGTTGGACACTAAAGAAGGAGAAAAGGATCTATACAGGCTGGCCAGACAGAGGGATAGAGATGGGAAGGATGTGCAGCAGGTTAGGGTGATTAAGGATAGAGATGGAAATATGTTGACTGGTGCCAGCAGTGTGCTAGGTAGATGGAAAGAATACTTCGAGGAGTTGATGAATGAGGAAAATGATAGAGAAGGGAGAGTAGAAGAGGCAAGTGTGGTGGACCAGGAAGTGGCAATGATTAGTAAGGGGGAAGTTAGAAAGGCATTAAAGAGAATGAAAAATGGAAAGGCAGTTGGTCCTGATGACATTCCTGTGGAGGTATGGAAGCATCTAGGAGAGGTGGCTGTGGAGTTTTTGACCAGCTTGTTCAATAGAATTCTAGTGCGTGAGAAGATGCCTGAGGAATGGAGGAAAAGTGTACTGGTGCCCATTTTTAAGAACAAAGGTGATGTGCAGAGCTGTGGCAACTATAGAGGAATAAAGTTGATGAGCCACACAATGAAGTTATGGGAAAGAGTAGTGGAGGCTAGACTCAGGACAGAAGTGAGTATTTGCGAGCAACAGTATGGTTTCATGCCTAGAAAGAGTACCACAGATGCATTATTTGCCTTGAGGATGTTGATGGAAAAGTACAGAGAAGGTCAGAAGGAGCTACATTGTGTCTTTGTAGATCTAGAGAAAGCCTATGACAGAGTACCCAGAGAGGAACTGTGGTACTGCATGCGGAAGTCTGGAGTGGCAGAGAAGTATGTTAGAATAATACAGGACATGTACGAGGGCAGCAGAACAGCGGTGAGGTGTGCTGTCGGTGTGACAGAAGAATTTAAGGTGGACGTGGGACTGCATCAGGGATCAGCCCTGAGCCCCTTCCTTTTTGCAGTGGTGATGGATAGGCTGACAGATGAGGTTAGACTGGAATCCCCGTGGACCATGATGTTTGCAGATGACATTGTGATCTGCAGTGAAAGCAGGGAGCAGCTGGAGGAACAGTTAGAAAGATGGAGGCATGCACTGGAAAGAAGAGGAATGAAGATTAGCCGAAGTAAAACAGAATATATGTGCATGAATGAGAGGGGTGGTGGGGGAAGAATGAGGCTACAGGGAGAAGAGATGGCAAGGGTAGAGGACTTTAAATACTTGGGGTCAACCGTCCAGAGCAATGGTGAGTGTGGTCAGGAAGTGAAGAAACGGGTCCAAGCAGGTTGGAACGGGTGGAGGAAGGTGTCAGGTGTGTTATGTGACAGAAGAGTCTCTGCTAGGATGAAGGGCAAAGTTTATAAAACAGTGGTGAGGCCAGCCATGATGTATGGATTAGAGACAGTGGCACTGAAGAGAAAACAGGAAGCAGAGCTGGAGGTGGCGGAAATGAAGATGTTGAGGTTCGCTCTCGGAGTGACCAGGTTGGATAAAATTAGAAATGAGCTCATCAGAGGGACAGCCAAGGTTCGATGTTTTGGAGACAAAGTTAGAGAGAGCAGACTTCAATGGTTTGGACACGTCCAGAGGAGAGAGAGTGAGTATATTGGTAGAAGGATGATGAGGATGGAGCTGCCAGGCAAGAGAGCTAGAGGAAGACCAAAGAGAAGGTTGATGGATGTCGTGAGGGAAGACATGATGGCAGTTGGTGTTCGAGAGGAGGATGCAGGAGATAGGCTCTCATACTTGGGTCAACCGTCCAGAGCAAGTGAGTGTGGTCAGGAATGAAGAAACGTCCAAGCAGGTGGAACGGGTGGAGGAAGGTGTCAGGTTGTTATGTGACAGAAGAGTCTCTGCTTGGATGAAGGCAACGTTTATAAAACAGTGGTGAGGCCAGCCATGATGTAATGGATTAGAGACAGTGGCACTGAAGAGAAAACAGGAAGCAGAGCTGGAGGTGGCGGAAATGAAGATGTTGAGGTTCGCTCTCGGAGTGACCAGGTTGGATAAAATTAGAAATGAGCTCATCAGAGGGACAGCCAAGGTTCGATGTTTTGGAGACAAAGTTAGAGAGAGCAGACTTCGGTGGTTTGGACACGTCCAGAGGAGAGAGAGTGAGTATATTGGTAGAAGGATGATGAGGATGGAGCTGCCAGGCAAGAGAGCTAGAGGAAGACCAAAGAGAAGGTTGATGGATGTCGTGAGGGAAGACATGATGGCAGTTGGTGTTCGAGAGGAGGATGCAGGAGATAGGCTCTCATGGAAAAGGATGACGCGCTGTGGCGACCCCTAACGGGACAAGCCGAAAGGAAAAGAAGAAGATGTCCCTCTTCTGCTAGATGTTGCAGCAAGGCTAATGAATCTTTGATGCATGTCTCTCCATCTGGAGATGCCAGGAGAACATCATCTACATAACCTAAAATTTGGCTCCCTCCTGGGGGAGTGAATTTCGACATGCTTGTTGTCATTACTTGTGAATAAATGGTTAGATTTTCACAGTAACCTTGTGGTAATCTAGTAAATGTATATTTTTTTGCCCTCAAATGTAAATACAAACCAAAATTGACTGTTCTTTTCGACTGGTACAGAAAAGAATGGATAACTTATGTCCACCACTGTAAACACAGTAGCGTCTAGTCTTAATGAATTTAACAATGTGTGTGGATCTGGTACGCATGCTGCTCTCTGTATTACTGCAGAATTTACTGCCTGTAAGTCTTCTACCATTCTCCAACCCACTGAAGGTGGGGCCTTTTTTCCGGGGAAAATGGGTGTGTTACATGGTGAATCTGGACACTCCACTATAACTCCTGCCTAAATCAGTGCTTCAATTACCGGTTTGATTCCTTCACGTGCATCTGGTTTTAATGGATATTGACGAATGCATAGTCTATATTCTGTTTTGGGTCTAGTTTAGTATATTTCTGTTTCTTCGTTGAGGAAGACATCTATCTTCTTCTTTTTGAGTCCTAACACTCTCTCTGCGTGGAGGGCATAATTAACATATTCCTCCAGAGGGCCAGTTGCTAGGTTTATCCAATGTTTATCTACCCATCTTTTAATGTGTTCTTTCGAATTCGCATGTAAAGCATTTTTTAACTGTTGTTGATAAGGGCCCCGAGGATTGGCATCCTCATTCAAGCCGCTGTTTGCTTTTAAACAAGCGGTCATTCTAATCCTTTACAGTTCAAAATTTTCTTCGTCTTTTTGTTTCACCCTACTAATTTCCGTGTAATTTGCCCTTTTGCGGAACCTGGCTGTGGTTCTTTCTATGAAAGCCCTAACTCAATGTTGTAATTCTCTGTCATTATGTGGCATTACAACACCATGGTGTTTTGGTTCCCAATCTCCTCGGCAGAGGTGCCAATCAGGCCCCATTGCAGTCATCCAAATTTGTTGAGTTTCTGTTCCATTTAAATGATAGGACTGTCTAAGATTTTCCATTTCCTCAACAAACTGGACAATGTCTACTTTGTAGGGGGTGATGCCGGCTACGGCCTTTTTCACATCCTCATTAGTCCAGGTCCTATAGACCAAAATAGTTTATTTTTTGTCCTCTTGGACGTTTGGATTTTCCACCTCAATCATTGGATATACATCCATGTCTCCCTTGTCTGTGGTTATATTTGTTATTTTGGGAATGGGAGACAATGTTCCTCCCATAGTTTTAGACCAATTCATTTTTTACCCTCCTGATCGTAAAACTCGTTGAGGTTCTGACTCATGAGTTGGAGGAAGTTCATGAGGTGGCAAAAATGTGTACAATGGTGCTGATGCCTTTGTTTCCTCATTCTTTTCACACTTTTTTTCAACAATCTTTTTCCCGCTTACTCTTACTAATGGTCCTGTCTCGTCATCTTCCTGTCTTTGAAACAACATTTCTTCATCCCTATGTGCCTGCCTTTTCTGTTCACTTTCTAAGTCCTTCTTTTTCTTACTTCCTTTTTCTCTTTTAGACGGCATGTTTACCCAGAAGAATAAGTCGTCATATCCCTCTTTTTCTATTTTTGATATATTATTTTTGTGTCGACATTTTATTTCGTCTCGAAGTTCAGCCAATTTTTGCGAAGTTAGCTGACCAGCGAAACCGTATTTGGTTATCCATGTGTTTAAATGTTTTATTTTGGAAGGGTTTTGGAGTTGAACATATTTCCAGTCTTTACACGTTAAGCTTTCTTTTGGATCCGTTTTCCTGTTATTTTTTCCCATTTTGTGAATTTGGAAGTCAGTTTATTTGCACCTAGAGTGACCTAAATACTGACTTTATTCAAAATGACAGGGTGACAATGAATGTCTGGGTTTTGGTAATCCTCAAGCTTCTACCCACACGGGGCGGAGGATTCTTGCATCTGCTTCCAAACCCAGTTGTCACTTACAATCCTGTCTTATACATTCATACTTTTACACATTCACACGATACTAGTGACGTTTTTATAAACACACGGAAAAACGGAATTTAAGTACGTAGAGGACTCCGCCGTCCTCGCGGAATTTCTCGGACTCCGCCGTCCCTCTTTTACTTGCCAGTGACTAGTATTACACAAGGTTTATTCTGCCGCAGACTTCTTTGTCGCGCAATTCACTCACTCTTTAATCCTTTTTTTTAAAAAACATGTTTAACTCACCAAAGTCGTCTTCAATCCTGTGGATTGTCGTCAACCTTCAGATCCCAGTTGAGTAGAACAAAGACCAGTCCCGGAAAGGGTCTTACTTGCAGTGGCCACGGTCTCTTAACTGGAAGTCGGCTCCACAACTGGGTGTGTTGACATCCGGCTCGAAGGACCAATTTAATGTTGGATCTATCTTCCCCAACACCTATAAAAATAGACACAAAAGGAATGAAGATGCTGGTTTATTTTGCTCATGAGGAGGACGTATGGGAGATTGTTCAGATCACAGCCTCTCAACACGCTCGAAACAATCTCTCCCGTCGCTCCTGTATTTATTTGAAATAGGGAGGTTTCTAAGTTACAAGACATAACATATTAAGCTACAAGACACAACACACTAAGGGGAGGGTTTCAAGGTGAAGACATGAGACCAACACCCGGCCACGTCCTTGGTCAAGGCGCCCTTCTCTCTAATGATTCCTGCTGAGTCATCTTCTTGAAGGCGAGACATCTTCCTTTCTCTCACGGTCAGCAAGCAACCATCAAAATCGTCTATAATACTAATGCAAGCTAAGCAAATAAATGATAACTTCTACAATTTATTTAACACTGAGTTTGTGTGTAATATTTACAGACGCTCTGATGGACATGAGCACAATTGGGAGAGCTCTCAACCATGACATATTTGACTGTGCACAGCATTTAGCCAATTTTTGTTTAAAAGTTGCATTCATACGTTCTCCTCTCCTTTTGTTCGCTACGAGTTCAATTACAGCCCATCCACCCACTTGTTCCCCATTGTTTTTCCTATAACAACAACCATCCATAAACTGTCATGGCCCTGTGTTTCAAGTTGTTTTTCTTTGTGTTGCAGTGTCTGGGTGAGCGAAGGTGCGCGTTGACATCAGTGACGCACCAGTGATGCATTGTAATCATCAGCCTTTTTAGGGGGCACCGTGACAGTGTGTGGGCGTCGGAATATTCACTCGTTTTTGCCCCGTGTTTGCCACCGTTCTGACCGCTGTCCAAATTTAGGTTCTATAAGATAATACCACACGGAACTTTTGTCGTGTCTCCCTGCGTTATCTGTTTTTTGATTCTCTCTGGTTGCGAGTCTCTTTAGTTTCGTATGTCTCGCCATCACATGCTCTGTCATTTAATTAAAATTGTTCGGACCTCTTACCTAGACTCTCTTTTTTGGGCTCTGCCGTCCATGACATAAACAACTTTCTCCCTTCCTTCAACCGTTCCGACAATAAATCTGAACGAGATGCTTTGTCTTTTCTAGCCTTCTCCTCACACCAATGCATTCCTTCAGTTACACCGTCGGCCATGTCAGGATTGACAGGTGTAAACTGAATATGCGGTTGTTCTAACAATTATAATATTTTCATTGGTAAATAGTCGTGAGTTGAAGAAAGCGGTTGTAAGTGCATATGCAAGTGGTACTATTGGTTCTAACAAAACACTCATGTGTAGTATTACCTTTCTTTCGCCCCGTAATAGTTGGTACAATACTGCAGCGGCAGTATGAGTTTTGTTAGAGATGTCCAAATGAAACGATAGTTTATCGTTAGGAAGTGCCAAAGCAATGTGAGGCGCAGAAAATAAATAAATCCGATGTCAGGTGAACCACTGCCGCAACACCCTCTCGTCCCACCACTATTCTATCAGAATAAAAATCTAAAATACCATGAGTGTCTGTTAGTGTCATGGGTGTGTGTTTCGGTTGTTGTTTTCCCGTTGTCTCGTACACACCTGCTCTTGAGAGCATCCTCACCACCTGTGCCTCGTTCACCCTAATTAGCCCTTGCATTTAACCTCGTGTCTCATTCTTTCTTGTCGCCAATTCGTTGTACCTTGTTGTCGCGTTCAAGCATTCCTTGTTTCCACGTCACAGACTCACAGTAAGACTCGACCCTGTTCCGATTATCGACCTCGCCTTTTTGCCTCACGTTTTTGGATACTGTTGCCTTTTTTGGATTGCCTGCCTGTGTACCGACCTCTGCCTGTATATTAAACCTCTCTTTTTGAAACTGTCCATTTGTTTTGGAGTCGTGTATTTTTGGGTCCTATCCTCTGTTCCGTTCATGACAGTTTTAAAAAAAAATCTTGTTGATAAATCAAATCGTGTTCTCTATCATCGAACAAGGTACAATATGGAGGGTCAGGGGGTGGCGGGAATGGCCCCAAGGACACAATCCATGGCTTCCACTCCGCAAATGCCTGCAGCACGCTGTTATTTATTTGACACGTGTCGAGCAATCCCCAATAGATGTCAGCAACAGGAGTCACAGTTTTTTGTTGGACACATGCCAGCACATGTGTACGCAGGTCTCCTTTGGCCGGCAGCATGGTTCCATCTGGAAACACAATGACAAGTTTGTGTACTGGACAGACAATGGCAGCATTACATTTCTGTAAAATGTCTCTTTGGCACATTTCCCCTGCCTCGTCCTGTTGTTTCAGCACGTCCTCTGGGCAGCAGGTTGGGACAACAGTTGGCAGTGTGTCCCTCTTGTCCACAAGCGTAACAACTGTAGTTACTCTGTGCTTTAGCAGGGCCTCGACAGACACGTGCAACGTGTCCAGTTTTTCCACATGCAAAGCATTTTATGGAGTTCGCGCCGCGGGACTGACCCCTAAAACCTCCTCTGACTCCCCCTCTAGTCTGCTGCTGTAGTCGCAAAGTGGCCCACGTCGGGTCCTGCAACAGTAGCTGAGGTGCTATGACAGATAGTGCCTGTTTTTTTTTTTTTTTTTTTTTCTGACAAATTTTTTCTGGCAGTGCCTCGTTGCAGGTTTTCTCAAATTGTTCTATCTCATTGTTTTCAGAAGTATTTTTGTACTGTTAGTTCTGGGTACAGTGAGGAAGTTTATGGTGCCTGCGCATATGGTGGGGGTTTTAATTTTTTTTGTTTTTTCAATTTCATCCTCCTTTCTTTCTGTTTCTTTCCTTTTGTAATGCCATAATCATGGCATCATCTTTTAGGTCAATCATCCCCACTGATGCAAGTACATTCATCACTGTACACAGATTTTAGAGTTGACTGCAGATTTTTTTTAAAGACGGACGTTTTTTTGTTTTTTAGAAGTTTTATTTCTACAACTAGTCTGTCTTTTAGACGGTGTACCTCAGGAAGCAAAGGCTCAGCCTTTCTGATTTGTCCTTCTTCCTCTTTTTTATCGAATCACTTACTTATTTTCTCTCTTACCTTCTTCTGTTTCTTCTCACTGTCTTTTCCCTGCAATCAGCAATCCACAATGCCAATGCAGCTTCAATTTTCACTATTCTCTTATTACGCGGCGTTACCACACGTTTCGCTTCCTTATTGAAGCAGTTTTGGGGATGTTTGCTTCCTCTTTCTTTATGTACCACACTGTAGATTCATTCACACCGTAATGGCGTGCCACAGATGCATGGTGTGGGAAAAGGAATGTACTATACTATGAAGTGGATTTAATTAGTCATATTTTATATATCATAGCTGTCAGATGTATCCCCTCACCTTCAAAGTGACAACTTTTCAGGAAAAAAATAAAAAACAGCTTGCTTGAGTTTCCAAACACCGGTTTGTTCAAGCTGGTATTACAATACTTCCACACCGAAATGTCCTCCAACACGCACCTTGATTGACAATTCTCTTCCTAAGGCCCGGGACACACAAAAGGATATTTCCAATCTTAAAAGAGTTAATCTGCTCCAGACCGCACGCATGAACATCAAAAAAATCAGGCGTTTAACAATTTCTGTCGTGTTGTGTGTGGTGTGCTCCGATAATCTCAAACGCACACCACCACAAACAAGGAGTCTGTTCCACCACGGGTCTGGAAACCAATCTGTAGAATGGCGATGTCGTCCATAAAGGACTTGCTTTGAAAGCAGTTTGTCGACTGGGCAAACCACCTTCATACAAAAAAACAAAAAAGAACAAGACATCAGGTGAGATGTTTTTTTTTTTTTTGAGCAGTTGTTTCCTTGTTCCTAAATCAGGGCGCTTCTTGATTGGCTAAATTCTGTTACATGTCACAATTCACGACGTCATGACTGGGGGAGACGTTGGCTTCACACACGTGGAGATTTTGTAAGAGCCGTAAATATTTTTCAGCCCAAATTTATTTATACACAAATTTATTTCATACACAAGGTAGCTCAATGTGCTTTACATGATTAAAAGCATTTAAAAACAAACAAAAAAATAGCTATTAAACATTTAAAATAAAGAGAACAAATAAAAGTACAATTAAAACAGCGTATTTTCTACTGTTTCCTCTTGTTGGCATAATCTCAGAGGATAATCTTTTAAAACATAATCCAGTCTGGCGTTTGTGGTCCTCGATCAGGACAGGCCAAAACTGGGACAAAAACAACCTGATTGTGTGTACCAGGCCTTACATGATCTTTTCTTCACCTCAAGTATTGTCTTCATTTCCCACATTCTCTCTTCATTGAAATGATCTTCTCTTGCTAAATGGAGGACACCTTGTCTTTATTTACAATTGAATCAAAACTCAATTTAGATGGTCCTGCCCCACCATCGCAAACGTCAGCCTGTTCTGCCCACACAGTTCGTTTGAAATTTCTCCGCTGATACAAGCTCGATGAACAAAGACAACTTTATTGGCTAACAAGCAATATACAGTATCCACCAACAACTGCGCCAAGTGGGAGAGTCCCATTCAATATTGGTGGCGCCGAAATCTGGAGGGACACCATGCCTTCTTCTAACGCCGACATGCGGTCAGCTTCTTCCTGACTCCTAGTATAGCGACTACCTTCTCAGAATCTTTGAAGCTCCTGAGTTTACTAACACTGGTTGAAAGGTATCCAGTATTTAATTTGTAAAATTTTGTATTTAATCTTTATTTATCCAGGCAAGGTAATTGAGAACAGATTCTCATTTGCAAGGCTGACATTGGAGCAGACAGTATAGTAAAACAAAGCAAGATAAAAGCAAATACAAATACATAGACGAGAAACTGGACAGTGTGATATCGTTACAAAATATATTACATTACAAAATTATATATTAAATATATATATATATATATATATATATTTAAATATTCAGGTTCACATGGTAGGTTGGCTCCGATGGTGGGGGAAGATGCCGGTCCGACGTGGCAGGCCCAAACGTATTGTGAGGGTCTGCTGGGAACGTCTGGCAGAATCCCCTGTCACAGGCGTTTCAACTCCCACCTCCGACAGAACTTTGCTCATGTTGCGGGGGAGGCGGGGGACATCGAGTCCGAGTGGACCATGTTCCGCGCCTCCATTGTTGAGGCGGCCGACCGGAGCTGTGGCCGTAAGGTGGTTGGTACCTGTCGTGGTGGCAATTCCCGAACCCAGGGATGCCGTCAAGCTGAAGAAGGAGTCCTATCGGGCTTTTTTGACTTGTGGGCAGCTGATGGGTACCGGCTGGCCAAGCGGAATGCAGCTCTGGTGGTTGCTGAAGCCAAAACTCGGGTATGGGAGGAGTTTGGTGAGGCCATAGAGAAAGACTTCCGGACGGCTTTGAGGAAATTCTGGTCCACCATCCGGCGTCTCAGGAGAGGAAAGCAGTGCACCACCAACACTGTGTATAGTGGGGATGGGGCGCTGCTGACCTCGACTCTGGACATTGTGAGTCGGTGGGGAGAATACATCGAAGACCTCCTCAATTGCACCGACACGCCTTCCCATGAGGAACCAAAGTATGGGTTCTCTGAGGCGGGCGCTCCTATCTCTGGGTTTGAGGTCACCGAGGAAGTTATAAAGCTCCTCGGTGGCAGGGTCCTCGGGGTTTAAATCCCGGCCCCGCCTGTGTGGTGTTTGCATGTTCTGCCTGTGCCTGGGTGGGTTTTCTCCGGGCACTCTGGTTTCATCCCACATCCCCAAAACATGCGTGCTCGGTTGATTGAAGACTCTAAATTGGATGGATGTTCTGGAAGTGATTGTTTTATAAGCTGGCACTTTCCGACACCCGAAATAGATGATTGAGAGCTAGCGACTGTTATTATTTGAATACTGTAATAATAATCTGTTTTCTGTATCTTACTGACAGATGAGGAATTCCTAACTAATGACGGGCTGCCGGTTGTCCACCTTGTTCAGCCACGGTCGGCTTACTGGGGGTTTCAGCAGGGTGGGACCACAGACTGTTTCAGTCAAGTCATCATCCTGAGAGGAAACTGCAGCACTGGCAGGGGATGTCAATATTGATTGGATCAAAGGCTTTTACAAGTCCAAAACAGGTGGACTGCCAGGTTTACAGGTCGTGGGTCACTTCGTGGAGGGGCTCTCCTCTTTGTCTCATTTGCATGTTTAGGTTGCTGTATATTTTAACCAATGTGCCTTTTTATTTTGTAGTGTGCGTGACCTTTGGTATTGTTAGTGACGCCCCTTTTCCTCACTCTCTCACCCTGTAATCTTCCCTGAATGAATCTGTGAAAGTGGGTATTCTCTGGCTGGGGCTGTCGGCCTTGTCAAAAGAGACATTGTAAATAATTGGCAAAAACAATTACGTTTTACTTTTCAAATAAACAGCTCGAAGCAAGTACGCTTTACCTCTTATTTGGAAAACTATGCGAGCAAGAGTGAGGACAGGCGGTAAGGAACATGTTAAAAAGTGTGTTTGCTTAAAGCATGTGAGAGGTGAAAACCTTTTCTTAATTACATGGTCTGTCGAGCGGCACGGTGGGCGACTGGTTAGAGCGTCAGCCTCACAGTTCTGAGGGCCGGGGTTCTATCCCCGGCCCCGCCTGTGTGGAGTGAATTGGGGACTCTAAATTGCCCGTAGGTGTGAATGTGAGTGCGAATGGTTGTTTGTTTCTATGTGCCCTGCGATTGGCTGGCAACCAGTTCAGGGTGTACCCCGCCTCCTGCCTGATGATAGCTGGGATAGGCTCCAGCACGCCCGCGACCCTAGTGAGGAGAAGCGGCTCAGAAAATGGCTGGATGGATGTTGTTTCATAATTAATAATAAATAATATAAAATGTGTATATAATATATATACATATATCTAATATATATAATATATATATATATATATATTATATATATAATATAAATAAATAAAATAATTTAATAATAACGAATAACGTTGTTTTGTTTGGCTGTGCTGCTCAGTTGTGAGTTAGCTGCGCTTAGCTTCCATAACAAGGCCCATTTACCACTCCAGCGTGCAGTTAGCAAGCTAACGATGGCTCCACCTGATGATGCGTCTTTGCCGGATGCCTCGATTTTACCGAACAGTTTAGTGACGTTATTTAAGATCTCAAATAATTTGCAAATAAACAAGCGATGCATTGACATTTTGAAGATGCATATGGATACGTCATATAGTTTTGTAAACTTTCAACAGAGACAACATGGCTTCGTGGGTAACTTGATACTCGTGAATGGGGCAGTGCCGACTGTCTAACTACCCGGGATTCCTCCAACTGTCCCGCTGACGTCAGGTGCCGTGTTTGGCACTGACATTATATAACCGACAACGAGAGTAAGTTGACTTGTGTGCTTATTTTAATGATTACAGTCCACAATAAGCACTAATTTTTTTAAGTTGAGCCCCCTCACATGATTTTACATTGTATAAGTTATCACCCCCCCAGTATAATTAATTCCTTTTGGCTTATCCATTCGACACACCCACAGCGTCTGAGAGATGAGGGGTGGCCCTTATTATTCAAGTTTTGAACCCTGATTTCATATACTTATCGATTTGTTTTATTCATTCAAATTTGGCAGGCTTGTGAACATTACTCTTCCCTGTGGTGTGTCGAATTTACATGCCATTTTTTAGGCCTGCTTAGTGCCACTTTAAAGGCATTTTACTTCTTTTCAATGGGGAAAATGGATTTGAGATACAAGTAAATTGAGTCACTCTCACTGTTCGAAGAAGCGTATTTTATTATGGATCACATGTACTGTACACTTGACAGTTTACCACGAAGAGTCAATGCTTCGTTAGAGTCTAGTTCCATCAATCCTTCATTTATTTGATATGGACATCAATAAATTATTGGAAAACAAGGCATGCATTACTTTGTGGATTTTGGCACAGAATTTTGCTAATTCTTAACATTTGTCCACAGGAGGATTTTAGAAAAGACAAAGACAACATAAAGATAAACGTAGTCGATAAAATGCATGAATGTAGATTTTTGTAAATCCGTATGATAGTCATTATTTTTGACATTAAACATTGACATTTTCAATGCAGGCTTCTTGATCACTGTGATTCTCACCAGCACACTTGTGTTTATTAGGCCAATTGTAGCACATGTGCTGTTGGGGAGAGGGAGATAAGCTTCTGGGCTAGCTCTAGATTCGATAAGTGGTAAGACAACCAAAGAAAGTGCCAGAGTCGAAGCAGATTGAACATGAAGCCGGCAGTTTACTTATAACAACAAACAAGACAGTGGACAAAGCGAAAGTTAACATATAATTTTGGGCACATTATTTGGCATATGCACCTTAACAAAACCTTTCCTGTTATATTACACCTTATTGTTGACTTAAGGAGTGAGACAAAAGGTTTTAAGTTAAATCACTTTTTCCTATTTTATTTCTTTTTTATTTTATTGACGGGTCATTTAGTCTAATTTTTTATAATAAACCTATTATTTGCTTAATTTTCTGGTTCAAGCGCAATTGTGGGTTTATGAAATTAACCAAGATCACATTGCGAACTCTGTAGCGACACTTCAAATCGACCATACAAATGTCCCTTTAAAGTTCACAACAATATCAAAATTCAATTCAAAGACAATCGGAATTACAAAGCAATCATAGAACAATGCTTTCAAAGAGTCCACAAGCAAGCAAGTCCATTTCTTGCTTTAAGTTAGAGCATTTTGTTTTTGGAGGGTTTCCAATGGATTCAAGACATTTCCATTCTTTTTAATGGGGGAAATGGATTTGATATACAGGCAAATTCAGTCACCGTCACTGTTTAAATGAATGTATTTTAATAAGGATTACAAATACACTTTATAGTTCACCACCAAGTCAGTCTTATTTCAATCAATCATTCACTGATTTGATATTGACATCACTAAAACATTTGACAAAATGTATGCATTGCTTTTAGGAAGTATGGGTCCTCATGGTCCATATTTCACAAACAAGTTAATTTTAGCGGCACGGTGGAAGACTGGTTAGTGCGTCACAGTTCTGAGGTCCCGCGTTCAATCCCCGGCCCCGCCTGTGTGGAGTTTGCATGTTCTCCCCGTGCCTGTGTGGGTTTTCTCCGGGCACTCAGGTGTCCTCCCACATCCCAAAAACATGCATGGTAGGTTAATTCACAACTCTAAATTGCCCATAGGTGTGAATATGAGTGTGAATGGTTGCTTGTTTGTATGTGCCCTGCGATTGGCTGGCAACCAGTTCAGGGTGTACACCGCCTCCTGCACGAAGATAGCTGGGATAGGCTCCAGCATGCCCGCGACCCTCGTTTAGGAGAAGCGGCTCGGAAAATGGATGGATGGATTTCTGTACATTTGCATTCAAATTGTCAAAATGAAAGTATTTAAAATCATGTCAGGAGTGGGATTTGAACCCACATCTCTATTCGTAGATCAGAAATCCCATTTAGATGGCGCCTCACCTTCTCGCTACGCTCACACCCGGTTCCCTTATCTTATAAGATGCAAAACAATCCTCTTTGCAGACTGGGACGCCTGTTGTGAACCCAAGACATGTTACTGTCTGGGCGGAGAATGAAAACCCTAATAAACGTACAAATGGTTGAAGGCAGTCCTTTGATGTAGAACTTCAAAGAAAAGATGGTTGGCTTGAATACAGATCTCCAAACATTTGGCCCTTGCAAAGGAACTCTGATTGTAGTACTATTGAAATATTCTACAAGATCAAATCAGATCAGCTGCAGTTTTGGGATATTAACCGATGTAACGCGTTCGGCCGGGAGACCCTCATCATGCGTCAGCCGACGTTATGACAAACTCCACGTCTGTCACAAAATGCCACCTACAGAAACACCTTTGTGATCTATATGTACATATATACACACACATATACTATACATCTGTGGTGCAATCAATTCGAAATTGAGCTGATGTACTGTTTAAGGAACTGAATCTGCAACAATGACTTCATGTGGGATGACGTGTGTGGCGGACATGCTTCCCGCAAAATGAGGTGACACAGTGACTCCCCACGGCTCGATAAACGGCATTCTTCGAAGCCGCCCTGCTGTGAGACTGCCCCAAGGAGATGCCTCGTGGACCCTAAACTAATTGACGTCTACCCTGAACACCCAAGCATCAAAGGCCCCCACCGGACCACCTGTCTCTGAATAGGAACACATGCTGGAACAAGGCGACACCTGCTGGCGTCGAAAGGAACTGCAACCTGTGAACTCTCATTTGATGTTTAAACAAGGATAAATGTCTGTTTTGATATTTGACGAACTCTGCAGAATTATTCCAAATGTAGGCCTTGATGTCTGTGTCGATGTGTCAACTTTACCAGCGCAATTACAATTCCATTTTCATTAAAAGCATCTTGATCACTTCTATTCTCACCAGCAGACTTGTGTGTCTTAGGCTGATACTTATAAGAGAATCTTTGTCCACACACTGAGCAGGAAAAAGGTTTCTCACCAGTGTGTGTTCTTGTGTGTATTTTTAATTGTCCCATCACAGAGAATATTTTACCACAAACTGTGCAGGAAAAAGGTTTATCACTCGTTTGGGTTCTTGTGTGTCTTTTTCAGCTTTCCTTCCTAGAAAATCTTAGACCACAAACTGAACAGGCAAAAGGTTTTTCTCCAGTGTGTGTACTCATGTGTTGTTTCAAAATGCTCTTATAAGCAAATGTTTTCCCACACTGAGAACATTTCCATTGTTTGTTGTCAGTGTGAAATGTCATATAACCTTCTGACTGTTCATCATCATCACTTTCATCAGTGTGGGGAGAGTGCGACATCATGTAGTCACTATCTGATTGTGGAGCAAAGAGTCCGTCTGCTTGTTATCCTCCACAGGTTTCTCCATCACCTTCTGTTGTCATGTGTTGACTTTAGCTGCTGCTTGGAGACTCCGCCCCTCTGCTCTCCTCACTTTGGCCTTCATCTTTAGTCTTCAAAGGGACACCAGTCGATAGAAACTTGGTGATGACCTCCTCTACTTCATGTTTGCTATGGAGGTGTTCTTCCGCATCCTCTTTTTTAATGGGAGTGGGCTCCAATTTCTCTTCCTCTTTGATGTGGTGGACCACTTAGTCCTCCAATTCCTTTAATGTGAGGGGGCTCTGGCTCCTGTCGCTCTGTACTGTTAAGGACGTAATATAATGTCAATATTCAATATATCATGGAACCTTCAATCGTCCTTGCATGTTCGTTTTCTTTGTCCAAAGAGAGAGGAAAAAACAAGACACCAACATGCTGAGTCTCAGGGTGCATTCAATCAATTGCCCACCAGAGTGCAGGTTCAGTGAATGATACACCTCGTTTATTTGCGCTAACTCCTCTTATACACATCAGAAGGTTTCGTTATGACTGTTCAGCAGAAGGTTTTGATATATGTTTAGCAGAAGGTACATCTGGCCTTGGGTGTTATCAGAAAAGGGGAGTCACCCTAAAACCATCATTCTTCAGTAATCTACCTTGGGTGCTATAAAGAAAAAAAAGGGAGTCATCCTAAGATGTGGGCACCCCTCTCTCTGGCCTTGGATGTTTTGGAAATGGAACTTAATTGTTAAAGAAATGAACATATCTTCATGAGTACAAATAGAACAATCCAATAATTCCCCTGTTTACATAGTGGAACTATGTAACATACCCTAAGCAGTACTACTCTATGTGGAAGGCTATTAAGAGGATATATAAACAATGTAGTCATGAGCTAAGCATTCTTCATAAGGCAGTACTACTCTTGAGACAGGCCAAAAACCTCCCCATATATTGATTTGAGGTGGGAAAAAGACAAGTCCCGTAACATGCTAAGAGAAAAGACACTGTATATTCTTAATCAATAATTCATCCATCTGGACACGACGTCGTCTTGTGTGAGACGAACTTCAGGAGTAGGAGCTTCTTTGGAGGTCATCAACATCTGTGATTCGGGCTGGTTCATATTCTTTTCCACCACTCCCGTGACCATCTTGACACACAGTGTCCTCGTACATGGAATAATACAGCATCCGAAAAGCAATAACAAAGTAACAGCAGTAACAATAGCAATTATAAATGTAATTACAAGGTGTTTCCAGTTTCCAAACCACGCCGTAGCTCAATCTTCCAGGGGGTTGGAAACGCTTGTTGTAACCCATGTAGGGCTCTCGTTACTTTTCCATCCGGGGCTGTGTTGTTGGGAATAAAAGTACAACATTGTGGACCAAACATTGCACAAACACCATTCTTTTCGGCAAGGATCATGTCAAGGGCCATGCAGTTTTGAATTGCCACAAGGGAAGTGGGGGCCAATTGTTCAGCTAAGCCTTCAATGGCATCACAGGTTAAGTTTACTGCTCTTTGCAAATGGTAATACACAAAGTTGATCCTATCCACATTCTGTTACTGGGAACAATGCAGAGATGATGGGCATATTTTCAAATCCTGCTGCAATTTGATCAATCAGTTTGTATTTATTTGGAACTCCTCTGGGCACTCCAATGCCATCTATGTATGTGGTTCTGTCCTCTGACCAATTATCGCTGATTGATTGTAATTTGAAATGGTATTCCACATTTGCTTGGTACCCTTTCTCCTGCTATATGAATTGTCGGTCTACTAAATTCCCCCCGTTTGCCGAATACAACTTGAGGCAATAAATGCAACACTAATGAAACAATCAAAGTGGTTTGACAACACGACATTGTGACCTGTGGAACCAGGTAGTCCCTTTTCCTTCAAGTTGGTAGGCGTGTGAAGTCCTCGCAGTCACGGTGAACGGTCCCGTCCACCTCGGTTCAGACCACTTCCTCTTTATCACTCGAGGCCAAACAGATGCAGGTGATTTATCGCAAAGATGGACAGAACACCTCTTAATTGATCAAAGTAAGACAGTCGCGACAAGGAAGAAAGTGACTCAAAAGATGAGCCAGAACGTGGACCAGGAATAGAAAAAGAAAAAGAAAAAACATGGTATATTTTGAAAGGGCTGAGTTTGTGTGTCCTATTTACAGATGCTCTGATGGACATGAGCACAATTGGGAGAGCTCTCAACCATGACATATTTGACTGTGCACAGCATTTAGCCAATTTTTGTTTTAAAGTTGCAGTCATACGTTCAACGACTCCTTTCATTCACTACGAGTTCAATTACAACCCATCCAGCCACTAGTTCCCCATTGTTTTTCCTATAACAAACACCATCCGTAAACAACTTTCTCCCTCCCTTCAACGGTTCTGACAATAAATCTGAACGACATGCTTTGTCTTTTCTCGACTTCTCCTCACACCAATGCATTCCTTCAGTTACACCGTCGGCCATGTTAGTATTGACAGGTGTAAACTGAATATGCGGTTGTTGTAACAATGATATTATTTTCATTTTTCGCTTGTTTAAAAGGTAAATAGTCGTGAGTTGATGAAAGCGGTTGTGGAGTGTGTGGTGTGTAGCAGAGCGGCTGCATAAGCACCACATGTGCGCATTTTTCTATTAAGAGCTGCAGCTGCTGCTGCGTACCTCTCGCAGTCAGATGCACGTGCTACTATTGGTTCTAACAAAACACTCGTGTGTAGTAGTACCTTTCTTTCGCCCCGTACTAGTTGGTACAATACTGCAGCGGCAGTATAAGTTTTGTTAGAGATGTCCAAATGAAACGGTAGTTTATAGTTAGGAAGTACCAAAGCAATGGCTTGACTTAATTTTTGTTTAATTTGTATGAAGAATTCTTTCTCATCATGTGTCCAATTGAGTTTAGCCGGCAGATTTCTTAATCCTTCCCGTTTAAGTGCCAATGAAATATGAGGCGCAGAAAATGGCATTTTGAACCAAGGCAATAAATCCGATGTCAGGTCAACCACTGCCGCAACAACCTCTCCTCCCACCACTATTCTATCAGTTGGTAAAATACCATGAGTGTCTGATAGTTTTTACAATGTGGAGGGTCAGGGGGTGGCAGGAATGGTCCCAAGGACACAACCCACGGCTTCCACTCCGCAAATGCCTGCAGCACGCTGTTATTTATTTGACACGTGTCGAGCAGTCCCCAATAGATGTCAACAACAGGAGTCACAGTTTTTTGTCGGACACATGCCAGCACATGTGTACGCAGGTCTCCTTTGACCGATAGCATCTGGAAACACAATGACAAGTTCGTGTACTGGACAGACAATGGCAGCATTAAAATGTCTCTTTGGCACATTTCCCCTGCCTCGTCCTGTTGTTTCACCACGTCCTCTGGGCAGCAGGTTGGGACAACAGTTGGCAGTGTGTCCCTCTTGTCCATAGGCGTAACAACTGTAGTTACTCTGTGCTTCAGCAGGGCCTCGACAGACATGTGCAACATGTCCAGTGAAGCATCTTATGGAGTTTGCGCCGCGGGAGTGACCCCTGAAACCACCTCCGACCCCCCTCTAGTCTGCTGCTGTAGTAGCAAAGTGGCCCACGTCAGGTCCAGCGAAAGTAGCTGAGGTGCCATGACAGATAGTGCCTGGTTTTTATTTATTTATTATTTTTTTTATTTTTTCAATTTCATCCTCCTTTCTTTCTCTTTTTTCCTTTTGTCATTCCATAATCATGGCATCATCTTTTGGTTCAATCATCTCCACCAATGCAAGTACATTCATCACTATACACAGAGCTTGTTCTTTTTCAGCGATTTTAGAGTTCACTGCGGATTTCTTAAAGACGGACGTTTTTTTTTCAGACGGTGTAACTCAGGAAGCAAAGGCTCAGTCTTTCTGATTTGTCCTTCTTCTTCCAAAGGCTCTACATGTCGATAAACAGATCCTGAGAGAGCTTGACAAAAGGCTCCTTAATTTTGTGTGGAAAAATAGGCCTCCTCCTCCTGGAAGCCATCACTTTATCGTGGTGGAGGGGTTTGTGTGTCCCAATGATCCTAAGAGCTAAGTTGTCTGGGCATTCACGCCCCTGGTAGGGTCACCCATGGCAAACAGGTCCTAGGTGAGGGACCAGACAAAGCACGGCTCCAAAAACCCCAATGAAGAAAGAAAGAAATGGATCGAGGTTTCCCTTGCCCGGACGCGGGTCACCGGGGCCCTCCTCTGGAGCCAAGCCTGGAGGTGGGGCTGGGAGATGACCGCCTGGTGGCCGGGATAACGTGTGTCCCCCTTCCCATGGGCTCACCACCTCTCTTTGCAAACACTTTTCTTTCTTTTTTTTGTAATAAAAACCCACAAAGACAAGATTGCTTCCTGACTTATTCTGTCAGAAAAAGATTTGCCAAAACACGTCACCATTTTTCTCATTAAATATATTTCCAAAGGTGCTATTGACGTGAAAATTTCACCAATAAGCCATACATACAAAGAAAGTAGAACAAATAAGATCAGATATTGAGTTGTGTGTAATAATGTGAAATGCCAGAGGGAAAAAAGTATTGAAAACGCCAACTGGTATTTATTTATTACTTTGTACAAAAGCCTCTGTTTGCAATGACAGCTTCAAGACGGCTCATGTATGAAGAAATGAGTCGGATGCATTGCTCTGGTGTCAATTTGGTCCATTCCTCTACACAAGCAGTCCTCAAATCTCAAAGTTTTCCGAGGGCTTCTTTTATGGACCTTGAGTTTCAGTTCTTTCCATACATTTTTGATTGGATTCAAGTCAGGTGATTGGCTGGGCCATCTGAACAGCTGTTGTTTTTCTTTGAAAACGATTGAGAGTTTCTTGGCAGTATGTTTTGGATCATCCTGTTGAAATGACCCCCCATGTTTCTTTTTCATCATCCTCCGAGGTGGCAGCAGATTTTTGTCGAGAACGTCTCGGCACATTTGCCCATTCATTCTTCCTTCCATAATATGAAGTTTACCAGTCCCATTTTGAGAAAAGCATCCCCACACCATCAAGTTCCCACCTCCGAACTGTTGGTATGGTGTTTTTAGGGTGATGTGCAGTGTCATTTGTCCTCCAAACGTGGTGTGCATTACCAAACAGTTCATGTTTGCTCTCATCCAACTAGACTAATTCTCCCAGTATTTAACTGGCTTGTTCAAATGTTGTTCAGCAAACGTTCAGAAGCTTAGATATGTGCCTATTTATCAATAAACAAACAGCAATCCAGCCTCTTGTCAATGCAAATGAATATCAGCTGGTTCAGTCCTAATTGATGGCCTACAAAAAGGTTTGATTGCCAAGGTGTGAGTCAAGACACTGACTGGTCTCAAGACCATCGCAAACTATTTGTTCCAAAACATAGCAACGCCATTCGTTACCATACAATGGCTCAATTAAAGTCCAAATGGTAGAGTTCAGGAGAGATTCAAGCAACATTCCCATACCGGGAGTTGAACCCCAGCTATCTGGATGAAAACCAGAAATTCTGACTCCTTGACCATATGGGACACATTATGATGTGTGTTCAATTTATTTTTTGGGAAATTCTTTACCTTTCAATTTCCAATGCCAAAACAAAACAATTCAGATTACATTCCCATACTGGGAGTAGGAGACCTGTGAAAACCTGTAATCCTGACTGCCACATCATATGGGACACATTTGGTGTCTCTACCACTTATTCTCTCTGAAATTTTCTGCATGCCAGTCAAAGCCCAAATGGTGGAATTCAGGGAATGTTCCCATACGAGGAGTTGAACTCAGGCTGTTTGGGTGAAAACTACAAATTCTGCTTGCCCATATGGGACAAGTGCTTTGTTTTTATTTTCCAAAATATTGGAGATGTATATGGTAGAGTTCCAAGCACAAAATATTGGAAATTTTCTCCATGAAAATCTAAGCCCAAATGGAGGAATTCAGGAAATGCACCCATACTGGGTGTCAAACCCAGGTCACTTGGGTGAAAACCAGGAATCCTGACTGCTTGCCCATATGGGAAAAGCCTTTGTTTTGTTTTCCAAAATATTTAACATTTCCCCAAGATCAATCGGATGTTTTCTGCATGAATGTTAAAGCCAAATTTGTGGAATGCAGGGTATAAAATTGCTCTCATTCTAGGAGTCGGACCTGGTTCCCTGGGTGATCCATGCCAACATATTGAAAGTCAGGTAGTTACTTTTCCAGTTGACAAAGTCTAAATAATAGAGTTCAGAAGAGATTCAGGGAACATTCCCATACTGGGTGTCAAACCCAGAAGACCTGCGTGAAAACCAGAAATCCTGACTGCCTGCCCATATGGGCCACTCCTTTGTTTTGTTTTGTTTTGTTTTTTTCCCAAAATATTGAACGTTTCCCAAAGCGCTTTTTTTTTTTTTTTTTTGCTGATGAATGTTAAAGCTAAATTGGTGGAATGCAGGGTAAAAAATAGATCTCATAAAGGGAGTCACACTGGGATTAATATCCATGCAACACTACCAGTATTAAGGGAATGTTGCCCTACCAAGTGTTAATCAAAGTCCAAATGGGAGATATCAGGAGAGGTTGAAGGAACATTCCCACACCGGGAGTCGAACCTAGGCCACCTGGGTGAAAACCAGGAATCCTGACCACTAGACCATATGGGACACTTGATGCTAGGTCTTCTTTCCAATTGATACGCTCAGGCCAAAAAAAAATACATTCCCATATCGGGAGTAGGAGTCCAATAAAAACCACAAATCCTGACCACCAGACCATATGGGACACGTGGGTCTGCCAGTTTTTCAAAGCGCAAAATATTAGAAATTTTTTGCTTGATCAAAGCCCAAATAGTGGAAAACAGGGAACATTCCCAAACCAGGAGTCAAACTCAGGTCTCCTGGGTGAAAACCAAGCAACATGGCCGCTTAACCATATGTGAAAATCCCTTGTTTTTTTTCAAAATATTGAACATTTCCCCTAAGTTAACGGTAAGCGGGACGGGTGTTGGAATGTCTGCTAGTTTTTGTTTGCATTGTTCGATAGCACTTGCCTGGGGGAAGGAGCTGGAAGAAGACAATTATATATGACTCGTGCACTCATTGTAGTAGTCTCGCCACGCTGCACTCTTTGCATATCTGTTGTTGACCAATACTGGCCACTCATGCCAGTAGCATCTGCTCCAATTGCACACTGATTGAAGAGAATCTGCAACATTTGCAAAATAAACATTGTCCCAGATTATCGCACTACTCGCTTGAAGTCTCGGTGCCCTTTGCACAATGGTCATTGCACCGGACTATTGCAATATTAGTCTTTCGAACTGCTCTAAATGCTAGAGGACTCTGCATCTTTTTGCACAATTGTCAAAAAAAAATGAACCAGCATTACGATAGCTAGCAACCCTAAATTGCTCAGTGACTGTTTTTTGTCAACGTCTTTATGTCTCAAAAGTGTTCTCTGTCAATTGACTGTCTGTTGTCGTACGAGAGTGGCTCCAACTACCAAATTCCTTGTGTTTTTTGGACATACATGGCAAATAAAGATGACTATGTTTCTGAAGGGTTGGTGACCAGGATGTGGAGGGTCCAAGAGGATTTTGCATGGTCTTGTCTGAGTTTTGGCAGCGTGCAAGTTCTCAAATTCTCTCGTCTGTTAACTTTTCAAAATCTATGATCTGATCACACATTTGTAGTGTTGAGAATGAGTTTGCATCATCCACACAAAAAACTCCAAAATAGACCAGCCAACAATTGGAGAAAAAAAAATGACGCGATCCGCTCGGGATTTTTAAGCGAAATTTTATATTTTTTAAATATAAAATGTTGCTTTTCAGGTAACCATTTGGCTTACGGCCATACTACCCTAAAAAACGCCCGATCTCGGAAGCTAAGCAGGCGCAGGCCCTGTTAGTACTTGGATGGGAGACTGCCTGGGAATACCAGGTGCTGTAAGCTTTTTCACTTTAGATTCTCGTGGAATCGTTTTCTTATCGGTGGTTGACCTAAATTATAATAAAGTCATTCTCTCTCTTATGACTTACCATCTCTTTATTAGGAGACAGAATCTTCACGTACCTTTTTTAAACATCCCGTATCTCCTTTTCCGACAGTAAAAAAAAAAAAAAATCTACACACACATATATCTACATATATATATCTATATAGATATATATATATATATATATTAGTATCACGTGATACGTCACGATTTTATCACATCAGTGCTTTTAATTAGCTCGAGGCTAAGGATACGAAGGTATGGATCTTTAAATGATACGTAATTATTGCACATTATTGTGTGGACCTCAAAGCCACGGTTTATGAACCCGAACCACTTCCGAGGAATACATTACAGTCGAGTGAATGGCAGTATTAGAAGGAGTAGATTAGATAAATTCAGAATCAGCAGAATAAAAATCAGAATATTTGCCGAGTATGTCAGAAACATACAAGGAATTTGCCTCCGGTACTTGGAGCCCCTCTCGTGCGACAACGGATAGCCATTTGACAGAAAATACTTTGGAGACATAATCACATGAGACCAAAGTACAGAGAATCACTGAGCAATGAAAGGTTAGTGGTAATGTGGTCATGTCAAAGCAAATTTTGTGTTATTTTTTATTTTTTGACAATTGAGCAAATGATGCAGAGTCCTCTAGCAATTTAGAGCAATTTGAAATGACTGATCGAGCAATAATCTGGTACAGTGACAATTTTTCAAAACGTGAAGAGACTTCGAGAAATTTAAGCAGTATAAAGCGAATCGTAGTGCGATAATCTGCAACAGTGTCCATTGTGCAAATGGTGCAGATACTTCTCAACCACATGAGTGGCCAGTATTGGTTAACAACAGATATGCAAATTGTGCAGAGTGGCGAGATTACTACAGTGAATGCACGAATAATGTATAATTGGCCCGACAGAGATGGGACAACAATCTCAAGACAAATTGGCAGCATGTTACAATGCAATTGTAAGTGAACTGTTTAAGAAGTTAACGGTAAGCGGGACGAAGGTGTTGGAATGTCTGCTAGTTTTTGTTTGCATTGTTCGATAGCACTTGCCTGGGTGAAGGAGCTGGAAGAAGACAATTATATATGACTCGTGCACTCACTGTAGTAGTCTCGCCACGCTGCACTATTTGCATATCTGTTGTTGACCAATACTGGCGACTCATGCCAGTAGCATCTGCTCCAATTGCACACTGATTGAAGAGAATCTGCAACATTTGCACAATAAACATTGTCCCAGATTATCGCACTACTCGCTTGAAGTCTCGGCGCCCTTTGCACAATCGTCATTGCACCGGACTATTGCAATATTAGTCTTTCGAAATGCTCTAAATGCTAGAGGTCTCTGCATCTTTTTGCACAATTGTCAAAAAAAAAATGAACCGGCATTACCAGATAACTAGCAACCCTTAATTGGTCAGTGACTGTTTTTTGTCAACGTCTTTATGTCTCAAAAGTGTTCTCTGTCAATTGACTGTCTGTTGTCGTACGAGAGTGGCTCCAACTACCAAATTCGTTGTGTGTTTTTTGGACATACATAGCAAATAAAGATGACTATGTTTCTGAAGAGTTGGTGACCAGGATGTGGAGGTTCCAAGAGGATTTTGCATGCTCTTGTCTGAGTTTTGGCAGCGTGCAAGTTCTCAAATTCTCTCGTGTGTTAACTTTTCAAAATCTATGATCTGATCACACATTTGTAGTGTTGAGAATGAGTTTGCATCATCCACACAAAAAACTCCAAAATAGACCAGCCAACAATTGGAGAATAAAAAATGACGCGATCCGCTCGAGATATTTTTAAGCGAAATTTGATATTTTTTAAATATAAAATGTTGCTTTTGAGGTAACCATGTGGCGTACGGCCATACTACCCTGAGAAAGCCCGATCTCGTCTGATCTCGGAAGCTAAGCAGGGGCGGGCCTGTTTAGTACTTGGATGGGAGACCGCCTGGGAATCCCAGGTGCTGTAAGCTTTTTCACTTTAGATTCTCGTGGAATCGTTTTCTTATCGGTGGTTGACCTAAATTATAATGCAGTCATTCTCTCTCATGACTTACCATCTCTTTATTAGGAGACAGAATCTTCACGTACCTTTTTTAAAAATCGCGTATCTCCTTTTCCGACAGTAAAAAAAAAAAAAAATTTATACACACATATATCTACATATATATATCTATATAGATATATATATATATTAGTATCACGTGATACGTCACGATTTTATCACATCAGTGGTTTTAATTAGCTCGAGGCTAAGGATACGAAGGTATGGATCTTTAAATGATACGTAATTATTGCACATTATTGCGTGGACCTCAAAGCCATGGTTTATGAACCCGAACCACTTCCGAGGAATACATTACAGTTGAGTGAATGGCAGTATTAATAGGAGTAGATTAGATAGAGTAAATTCAATCAGAATCAGCAGAATCAAAATCAGAATCCTCTATATTTGCCAAGGATGTCAGAAACATACAAGGAATTTTTCTCCGGTACTTGGAGCCCCTCTCGTGCGACAACGGATAGCCATTTGACAGAAAATACTTTGGAGACATAATCACATGAGACCAAAGTACAGAGAATCACTGAGCAATGAAAGGTTAGAGGTAATGTGGTCATGTCAATGCAAATTTTGTGTTATTTTTTATTTTTTGACAATTGTGCAAATTGAAGGGAATATAGAATACTTTATATTCTCATATGTAATTCTATATGTAATAGAATATAATATAGAGTTTCAGGGTCTAACTAGTTTGGCAGAGGATGTGTATTACAGTATAATCAGATAAGGGGGTAGGAGTTTTATTGCAGGAAAACCCCCCCATCAGGTGGTATTTGGAGACACATCTCAAGGAAGAAAGGAACTGCGGGGAGCCACTATAAACATTGAATGCAGGAATGTGAGCCGACATCTGCAGGCGACACCTGGAGCAGAAGTCTGGAGCCAGATCAAATGGTCATCATTCTGCAGGACAACGATGACGTCATATTACGGACCAATCAGACGACAGCGATTCTATACTGGCCCGTTTGAAACATTGTATAAGTCTGGGGTAGAATCAGATAGTTTCAGTTCGACTACTTTATCTGCTAAGGATAAGATAGGGTAGTTACGAACCCAGAGCTCTGCAAATGTATAGACTCCTCTGTCAGGAATAAATTGGTTGGTTTTGATACATTGTTGTGAACGAAGTTCTTTCACGAAAACGAACACGCTTGGAACCACGGGAGTTAGGAGATTTTAAAACACAGGTTCCTTTAAATGGTGACCCCGACGTGATCCTGAAAGGACATTAGATAAAAAGACAGAGGAGCAGGCAGTAATTCAGTTGGAATGCAAATCTCCCCGGTGCACCGAAATAAAAAAGGTGAGCAGAAGCCTGTTTGATAATATCACGAATTCTGCACATTGGAAATGGCGAAATTTGGGAGACTTGTGGTACAGTTGTTTTGTTGTCAATAGTTAATAAGACGTGTTGTTAAAATTGCATAATTAAAAGTCAGGGTAACGGAGGACCTGACGTCAGGGTAACAAGGTACCTGACAAAACCAGGATAACAGAAAATCCTGGGATAAAGTAGGGTAACAAGGTACCTACTTGTCCCGTCGTAGACTGACTTGAAATCGGACGCGGTTTCACATTGTAACGTTTCGGTAGACGGGGATTTGGGGACCCCCAAAAACCGATTTAGAACAAGATGAGTGTTCCACTAAAACTCGGGGTTGTGAATTGGACAGTCGCGTGTCGAGGTAATGAATGTTATATGTGTCGGATTTGTGGATTGAAAGAGAAAGGCAGAAAAAGAAACAAACAGGATTAAGAAGTGTGTGGGCAAAGTGGAAAAGAAAAAGGAATGTAAGTTGTTTCACGTAACAGAGAGGTTATTCTGAAAGGGAAACAAAGAGGAAGGAAAAGTTGGATGCTGCAGGGTGGAGAGAGAAAAGAGATTTGAATAAGAAAATAGAAGAGAATGAAAAATTGAGTGGAAAAATGTATGAGATTTGTCTGGTGTGCCCTGCCATGGCAGCTGTTCAGCGAAGAAAAAATAAGAGCGACAAATTCCCCCGCTAAATACAATTTACGGACCTTTCCGAAAACGGCCCCAGTGACGTCACTATAACCGGCATTGCCGGTCAAGGGGCGGCTCAAATGGCAGACCATTTGTAGAGGGGAAATAAAACTCCTATCAATTCCGCACGAGCCCGCATTCAAAAAGGTGGGTAAATGTACAAAAATTGTCTTTAAAAATGTTTGAGTTTTTACAGAAACAGCTGCTCGGACTGGCTGCTGTTGGTGTAATTTGGATCCAGGGGCTGAAAAAGTTGACGGACAACATGAGCCTGGCGTGTGGTGACATAGTGAGATTGATACGCGCCTGTTGCATTTCGGTTCACCAATCGGATGATATTTTGACACGGTCGGGTCTGAATAATGTCGAACCTGAAATTTTATTTGCCCCTTTTGCTCCTATAGTATTTGCTGTGTGACATGTTCCCGTCCTCTTCCCCAACGGTGCCGAAGCTTCCGGACTTCAAACCTCTCATGGATCCCAGTTCTCACTTCGAACATTGCATAAGTAGTTGGACAGATAAGACAGGATCACATCCCTCGCGTTTAAGAGAGGCAAATGTTATTTATAGAATAGCTTTACTTGAGACCTTGCCGGTTGAAGTTAGGACTGAACTTATTAAAGACCCTGACCTCATGAAAGGGGGAGATAGCTTTTTTAATTGTCATGTGTCACACCATTTGAAACTTTTTGTCGACAGAAAACACAAATCATCAGATGAGGTAAAGGACATGCAGGAACAACTTTTGAAGCTACAATTGGCCCAGGGCCGTAAAGTGGCCATTAAAAAAAAAAAAAAATAAATAAAAATGGAAGCAGAAAAGCAGATGTGGATGGCGCAGGGGTCAACGAGGAGACGAGGCGGGAGTCGTGACAGAGGACACCAACGGAGGCAGGGGAAGCCCTTGCCGACCTCCAACGGACCAAGCGTGCTTCAATTGTGGTCAGTATGGACACTGGGATTGCCAATGTACTGTTTACCCAATGATTCAACAATGACCTCCAGTGGAACCCGGAGAGGCCACACCTCAAAGAGGAGACTACAAAGCTTCACGAGGGAGAGGTGGGCGCGGCCCGGCAACAGCATCCGCAGCAGGCTCCACAGCAACAAGAGCCATCTCGCCAGTACTACTGCGATGAGGACTGGTCCGAATGCCCAATGAGCCCGGAGCCAGGGGACGGAGGAAAGACAGAGCCTCTGAACCCCGCTAAGGGAAGACAGCCACCTGAATGAGCTGTGCAGGGGTGCCCATGAGTCTGCCGATTACGACACCATTAAAGACTGAAATTGCTGGACAGTTTGTCCTCATGAAAAGAGGGGCTCCAGTGGACCTGATGGGCAGAGATCTGCTTATCAAGACCAGGGCTACCATCCTTTGTAGCCCGGATGGACTGACGATACGGTTCCCCGATGGGACCATGATGAACTGTGGACAGAAGTTGTCCTCCGGATGGAACATGATACAACATGAACTTCCGGAAGCAACTGCTGACATATATTGGGCCCGACTAAAACCTGAAACAAAGGAGGGAGGCGGAGTTTACTCGGCCTTCCTGCGGTGGAAGTCCTGGATCGACTCTCTTGCCCCCTATCGTCCTCCAATTGATCCTCTCCATCTCACACTGTTTTATGATAAAAATGACGATTTGGTTTACAGAGAAGGTTTTGAGCCAATACAGGAGGAAAACGGGATGATCCATAAGTAAAAGTATTTACATAGGGAAGCAAGGTGTGGCAGCGGCCTCCACCTTGACGCCAGAGCAGAGTGAGTGGTTTATGAGTTTGACATCTTTTCCACTCCTGCACTAGGTCATAAAGTGAGAATTGGGACCCATGGTGAGAAAATGCCATTTGGCAAATGATTGGCAACAAGATCAAATACCTAATGTGTTGTACTCTCCCATTACTGAATGTTTTTGTATTCAAGGTACCATGGTGGACGGAGGGGTGTTGGAGCATGTGACTTTAGCGCGATTCCATGGCAGAGAACTCTTGGACCATGAGGACGCCGCACAGTTGTTGAGCTCGCTGCCGGACTCATTGTGGTCCGAGGGTCCTGCAGACGGGGGTCTGTGTACATCCGTGACTCCGGTAACATTCGAGGTAAACCCGACTGCTTTTGTTAACGTTAAGTTTTACGAGTTTATGGTATTGCAAGGGCCAGGGAGATTTACAATACGATCATTTAATTAATGCAATGGATAGAAGCCTGGTCTGTATTGGTTTAGGTGTTATGGTTCAACCAATAAGTGTGCTGTGTTCAGTTTTGTCTGTGTGGTGTATGTGAGAGGACATTACCTCCTGGGTCCAGGTTAATGTTATTGTCTGTGAAGTCTCGCTTGTCATGTCATGTTAATTGTTTATGTTTTGTGTTTAATGTTTGTGTCGTCTTAATTAAAAGCAGAAATGGAGCACTACTGAGCTGGCTGACAGGAGTAGTGAAGGATGTGATCACGTGAAAGAGACTATAGACCTTTAGTTACCAATGACAGTGTGACTGATGAGAGAATATGGTCTACAGACTGTTGAAAGACTGATTTGTTGAAATAACATTATTTTACAGGACGCCCAGGAGGATGGAGCTTGATAGTGTATTGCATGATGTTGGTGTGCTGACTTAACGCTGATTTTATGTGATTCTTGGTTTATTGACATTAACACTTTTGTGAGACAAATTAACAATTGGTTGGGGAATAATATCAATGTTGGGTGACAATTGCCGACTTGTCCCTTCTCTGGAGTATGTATACAGCAATTATGTAGTCCATCCCTTTGGCACGGGTATCTTTTGCAGAGTTGTGATTAATTTATATAAGGGTTTGTTTGCAGGTCTGGTCAGGGGCCTCTCCGACGGAAGGAGACGACCTGCTGGTTTGTGTATGGGGTTGTGTGTGGATACTGTGTTTTGGTGTTAAATTAGTCATTAAACAAAGGGGGAAATATGTACATCCTGTATGTTTGGTCAAAGAAGGTTATAATCATGACTCTGGTGATCTCCCTGATTATAGTTACAGGAATCTATTTTGGAATGCCTTCAATACAAGGAGAAAGAGTGACCAAGAGGGCCGTGAAGCCAACAGGGGCCCTAGAATTGAACTACACATTGGGGGAAAAGACGGTATACCAATTTGAATTGTGTAAGGTGGTAAATTGTGCACGCTGGGGCGACGCGGCGGGATACGATATTTACTTTTTATGTAAATATATTTTTATGTAAATTTTATGATATTATACTTTTTATGGATTATTATGATGCGGCCCGATTAAGTAAGATGAGGTCTGATTTGTGGTGGATGTGTGGGGATGGTCTGTTGTGGGACTTCCTGCCCGGGAATGGACAGGCACTTGTGCATTGGTCTCTATGATTAAGCCCCTCTCTGAGCAGGAAATCACTCAAATGACGGATTTCACCTGGGAGCGTGACTGGTGGGGTAGCTTGAACCGTTTCCGCCGTATGGTCAGTGGCTTCAACGTGGGTGGAAATGCTTGGGAAGAAGGTGAGGACCCCACCTACCTGGATGCCATTGGAATTCCCAGAGGTGTCCCGGATGAGTATAAAGCTCGCCGTCTAATTTCCGCAGGTCTTGAGAGTATTTTTATATGGGTAACTCCGAATAAAAATGTTGATTTCTTAAATTACCATCATTACCAAATTCAAAGATTGGTGAATTTCACCTCCCAACTAGCGGAGGGCATCCATGAGCAACTATCAGCTACATCTCTCATGGCATTCCAAAATAGGTTGGTCCTTGATAGTATGTTAGCGGAAGAAGGGGGTGCCTGCTCTCGAATTAAAGGACATTGTTGTACAATTATCCCCAATAATACGGCGCCAAACGGAAAGATCACCAGAGCCATGAAAGGTTTGCAAGCCATGTCTGTTAAACTTAAATCAATGTCTGGAGTGGAGGACAACCCATTCTATAGCCTGCTTAATAGGATGTTTGGTAAATGGAGAGGTCTCATACTGACTTTGGCAACTACCATCATAATTGTCATGGCTGTGCTTGCTTTTTGTGGATGTTGTATTATCCCTTGTCTCAGGAACCTGGTTCTCAGAATTGTCCTCAAGGCCTTTGTGGGTAAGGACCCCTACGGCCAATATCAGCTGCTGTCCCTGGACGAGGACAGGGTGGCCATGGAATCGCTCGCTCCATTGAACGATACCGGTGTATCCTCTCTTTAAAGTTTTAAAATTTAAAGTTTTGTTTTGCTGTGCTTAGATTAGGTTTATTGAGTATTGTAGTGAAATAGGCTGCAGGTATAGGGGTTGTTGATCTTCTGATTATCAGAAGATCAACTTGGGGGATTGAAGGGAATATTGAACATTTTATATTCTAATATGTAATTCTTTATATAATAGAATATAATATAGCGTTTCAGGGTCTAACTAGTTTGGAAGAGGATGTGTATTACAGTATAATCAGATAAGGGGGTAGGAGTTTTATTGCAGGAAAACCGCCCCATCAGGTGGTATTTGGAGACTGCGGGGAGCCACTATAAACATTGAATGCAGGAATGTGAGCCGACATCTGCAGGCGACACCTGGAGCAGAAGTCTGGAGCCAGATCAAATGGTCATCATTCTGCAGGACAACGATGACGTCAGATTACGGACCAATCAGACGACAGCGATTACATACTGGCCCGTTTGAAACATTGTATAAGTCTGGGGTAGAATCAGATAGTTTCAGTTCGAATACTTTATCTGCTAAGGATAAGATAGGGTAGTTACGAACCCAGAGCTCTGCAAATGTATAGACTCCTCTGTCAGGAATAAATTGGTTGGTTTTGATACATTGTTGTGAACGAAGTTCTTTCACGAAAACGAACACGCTTGGAACCACGGGAGTTAGGAGATTTTAAAACACAGGTTCCTTTATCATGAATATGTACTACTGTACATAGCTTTCAGTCCTCAGGCGTTATTGTGTTTTTATCCTCTGTGGCGACGCGTTACTGTATGTCAGAAAGTGCGAATGTGCTCTTTTTTGTGCTATCACCAAATAAAAACAATCAGAGCTGCCAGTGAAGGGGAATCAAGCCACAGAGGCTCAAGCCTAAAAGTGTACACATGATTTGCTTGTTCCCAAAAAAAATATTGTTTTATTTTTTTTTATAAAAGGCCAATACATTTTTAAAAAACATCCATCCATCCATTGTCTTCCGCTTATCCGAGGTCGGGTCGCGGGGGCAGCAGCCTCAGCAGGGAAGCCCAGACTTCCCCAGCCACTTCATCCAGCTCTTCCGGGGGGATCCCGAGGTGTTCACAAGCAAGCCGAGAGACGTAGTCTCTCCAGCGTGTCCCGGTGGGACGTACCCGGAACACCTCACCAGGGAGGCGCCCTGGAGGCATCCTAAACAGATGCCCGAGCCACCTCATCTGGCTCCTTTCAATGCGGAGGAGCAGCGGCTCTACTCTGAGCCCCTCCCGGATGACCGAGCTTCTCACCCTATCTGCAAGGGAGAGCCCGGACACCCTGTGGAGGAAACTCATTACGGCCGCTTGTATCCGGAATCTTGTTCTTTCGGTCACGACCCACAGCTCGTGACCATAGGTGAGGGTAGGAATGTAGATCGACCGGTAAATCGAGAGCTTCGCCTTTCGACTTAGCTCCTTTTTCACCACAACGGATCGATACAAAGTCGCATCACTGCAGACGCTGTACCGATCCGCCTGTCGATCTCCCGTTCCATTCTTCCCTCACTCGTGAACAAGACCCCAAGATATTTGAACTCCTCCTCTTGGGGAAGGATCTCATCCCCGACCTGGAGAGTGCACTCCACCCTTTTCCGACTGAGGACCATGGTCTCAGATTTGGAGGTGCTGATTCTCATTCCAGCAGCTTCACACTCTGCTGCGAACCGCTCCAGTGAGTGTTGAAGATCACGGCCTGATGAAGCCAACAGAACCACATCATCTGCAAAAGTAGAGATGCAAGACTGAAGCCACCAAACCGGACTCCCTCTACACCTAAAAATTCTGTCCATAAAAGTTATGAACAGAATCGGACAAAGGGCAGCCTTGGCGTAGTCCAACCCTCAGACTCAGACTCAGACTTACTGCCGGCAATGCAGACCAAACTCTGACAGCGGTCGTACAGGGATCGAACAACCCGTATCAGAGGGTTCGGTACCCCATACTTCCTAAGCACCCCCCACAGGACTCCCCGAGGGACATGATCTGCTCTGTGTCCTTTTCCTTGTCCTTTAAGTATCAATGTACGTGTTTTATTTATTTGTATTTTGTTCAACTGTACCTATTCTTCCCGTGTGCTGTTGTCTTGCCCCTTTTTAATGTATGAGACCTGTCAAAGACAAATTTCTGTCATCTCTGGTGTCAGACGAATAAAGTTTCGATTCAAATCTATTCTATTTTACTGAATATTTTCCATATGAGACGCAAAATAACAATGACAAAAGCAGTCCAGATGCGCCATCTGTAAATATGGATGACCATGCTAAACAAAAAACAGTGCGCAGTATGCAAGATATGAAAGACAAGAGCAGAGCATTTTAAAAGTGCACAGTGTTTCAAGGAAACATTATGATACTGCGCTTGAACTTTTACAAAAGAAACCAATGCAGACATTAATTGTCATGATCTCAAGTGGAGTGGAAGTTACTGTAGTTTCGTGGTGATCATGTGCACCTCACGTGAAAGGTCCCTGGTCGGCTAAAAACTGGGTGTGAACAAGGCCATTTAAAAAAACATTATATTATTATTATAAATCTGCCATGAAAAATAGCTTCACCAAAAGGTGAAGCTGGCAAAAAACCTTCTCACCGTGGGGGAATCGAATCCCAGTCTTCTGCGGGGACACCGTGAATGGTTCTGTCAGTGAAGGGGAATCAGGATTGAGAGACTGAAGACTGGAGGGCAGCCGGACGGCCAGCGTTCCAGCGGAGATGGAGTCGGCCGTCACGTGCTGAAACAAGGACCTGACAGCCCTCGCTTTCACACGGCCTTCCCGCATTGCATTGGGATTTTAGTGATGAAAACTGAGTTTTCCAAAAATTCCACAAAGTTTTTGGAGTGAGAAAAATGCAAGCACATTTGGCGTGAATTTTTGGAATGTGTCGAAATTAGAATGGAGTGAATCGAGTGAAAATTGTGAATGTAGAAGAACGTCAAAAAGGTAAGCAGAATTCATTCGGCTTTGGTTGGAAATAATTTTTAGATCTTGTTTCTTTTTTGCTATTAAAGACACAACAATGGGCATTTATGTCCTCAAAAACCATGCCTCAAGTGATGACTGCATCCTGGAGTTGTCCTTGAAGTCATCAAGGTTTTGCAAAACCTACATACTGTAGTGTAGCACTAGCCGTTGCTATGCTTTTTGGACTCATTTATGTGCTCAATCTCAGATACCCCAGAGACCTCCGTTACACCTTTGAGGTCGTGCAAAAGATTATTATGGACACGGATGGGCGTAGTCTTCAACAGAGCACTTGGAATGAAGAACAGTCTGCTCCTGTTCTCGGAGTCGTAAATGTGCTGCCAACAGAAAAACATGTTAAATGTTTCTTTCATTTTTTTACATGAAGTTGCCGTTTGTGAGTTAAGTCGAAATTGCCACTGCGACTTGTATTTTTTAGATCGTTTAATTTTGTAAAAATTTATTTTTGTATAATTGTATGGTTTGTGTAATTGTATAATTTATTTTTTCATATTTGATGTATAATTTTCTACTGACCTCTTTCATATTTATTTTATTACGGTCAATTTAACCTCTGAAGTAGCAGACAATTGTACTTATTTGCGCCTTTTCTCAGTTTCAAACTGGAATTTTAAAGACGTTGTTTAAAGGTTAAATATTAAAATGTTTTGTTTCTCAGTTTAGTCCAAATCAGTTGAGTTATAATATGTGTGGCTTCAATACATTTGGGAAAGCAAATTTAAAAATATATTTACAGAGCTAAACGGGGTACTATACTGAATAAAAGGTTGTTTTAATTTACTTCATTTGAACATCGGCAGCACTAGATTAAAATGTGGCAAATTATGTAATTTTCCCCACTTTTTGAAAATGACGTAAGTTTACCACATTTTAATCATGTGTAACCGATGTACATGTTCAAATTTAATAAATTCAAAGTCCTTTTTTGGGAGTGCAGGGACATACTGAAATTACTTTAATGCTATGTAAAACCGTCAATAAACATGAACATTGAGAAATCAATTTAGAGACACATTTAAGGTCATGGAGCCTGGACATTTTCATTATGTGCAACTGATGTACATGTTCAAAATAAGTAAATTCAACGGACTTTTTTTTCAGTCTTCGCTTAAATTGTGGTTAAATGTCATGTTCATCGGGGAAGAGTGAGGCAAAGTGGATGTGTAAATTCAAATTTGTGAACTTCAAACAAATTGGAATTCTCCTGTTTTCTTTTTGATGTGCAATCACTTTAAGCCTAACAAAGTCTATTTGTTGCAATGAAGCTGAGATAAAGACATTTAATTACAATAATCAAGAATAAAGGCTGATGAGATCCACTGGGGAAGAAAAAAAAAACCTTTGGAAGACTTTTATACATATTTGCCGCAAAATCCTACAACCATAGAATGGCAAATAAGGTTGATATGACTCATTCTCAAACAGAATATTTGTATTTATATTGTCTTGTCAAAGTGTTTTGATGAGATGGTCTTCTTTTCCTTTGGGCTTGTCCCTTTAGGGGTCGCCACAG
Source organism: Phyllopteryx taeniolatus (assembly GCF_024500385.1). Taxonomy (NCBI): domain Eukaryota; kingdom Metazoa; phylum Chordata; class Actinopteri; order Syngnathiformes; family Syngnathidae; genus Phyllopteryx; species Phyllopteryx taeniolatus. The sequence goes on from NW_026903060.1 coordinate 37,662, forward strand.
CGCGTCATCCTTTTCCATGTAAGCCTATATCCTGCATCCTCCTCTCGAACATCAACTGCCCTCATGTCTTCACGACATCCATCAACCTTCTCTTTGGTCTTCCTCTCGCTCTCTTGCCTGGCAGCTCCATCCTCATCATCCTTCTACCAATATACTATTTCTCCTCTGGACGTGTCCAAACCATCAAAGTTTGCTCTCTCTAACTTTGTCTCCAAAACATCGAACCTCAGCTGTCCCTCTGATGAGCTCATCATTTATAATCTAAAAAAATAGGACAAAGTGGAGAGTCACATTTCATCACCACACAAGATATGATCATAAAAGCGGTTGAAATGGTAATCTGTATTAAATGTTGATTAATATTCTAATCAATACAGTAAAATGTTGAGATGTTTCACTTGATCGACAGTTTAATGCCTATCATGCCCTTCACATTAATTCACTGTCGTCCTGGCTCAGCATCATGCAGGGTTTCCTTTCAGCCTTGGTACAGCCAACAGTTTTAGACAGACAACTTTTGTGCCAGGATCTAGCTACCCAAGCCATGGTTGTATAGTGGTTAGTACTCTGCGTTGTGGCCGCAGCAACCCCGGTTCAAATCTGGGTCACGGCAGGAATGAACCCCTGCAATTACTTTTTTTAGTGTTGCCGTTTGGTTTGTGGGACAGTAAAAATCATCCACAGGGGCTTGCAGAGGGCCCAATACTTTTGTGGGGCTAGTGGCGCAATGGATAATGCGTCTGACTATGGATCAGAAGATTCTAGTTTCAACTCCTGGCTAGCTCGTGTGCAGTTTCGCATGTGGTATTAAACCCAATTCAGAATGCTGTATTTGTTACGTTCACCTTAAATGTCTGCGTCACGCTAACTCATGCAACACTGTCACCGCATACCGTGTGGAGGAAACTAATTTCGGCTGCTTGTATCCGGGATCTTGTTCTTTCCGTCAAGACCCACAGCTCGTGACCATAGGTGAGGGTAGGAACGTAGATCGAGCGGTAAATCGAGAGCATCGGCTTAGCGCCTTCTTTTGTCACGTTCGTGGTTAGGGCGAAGGCGAGGAACGCAAGGCAAGAACATGGAGGATCCAAGTGCAGGGAAGCAGAGAGGCAAGGCATGAGTGCGGGAGTCTCAAAAAATATTATTTAATCTTCAAAAAGGGCAAACAAGGATATTGGATAAAGCAAAACTAAACAAAGTCCCACAACACATAACAACAAAACCAAAGTAACAAAGAAACACTTGAATATCTAAAACTGGAAACAAACTATGACCTGTGAGTAAGACGTGAAACAGATAGGGACAATGACACCTGACAATGACATGGCAAAGACATGTGACAACGACAACTGGCAACTATGACATGGCAAAGATGTGACAACGACAATGAACCGACAAGAACTGAAAGAAACCAGGGAACTAAATACAAACAGATTGACGAGACAACGAGGAACACCTGAACAAGACACGAGTGGTTGGAGAGAGCTGATTGGTCGACACAAGGTAGACGAGAACAGGTGGACACAATAACCTAATGAGCACACGACAAACATGGAACACAGGAAAACATGGAACAAAACTAAACACAACCCAAACCAAAACACAGACCATGACAGTACCCCCCCTCTAAAGGAACGCTGGACGAGCGCCGCCGGAGCCGGGACAGGAGACGGCCGCTGGACGAGCGCCGCCGGGACGGGAGACGGCCGCTGGACGAGCGCCGCCGGAGCCGGGACGGGAGACGGCCGCTGGGCGAGAGCTGCCGGAGCCGGGACGGGAGACGGCCGCTGGGCGAGAGCCGCCGGAGCCGGGACGGGAGACGGTCGCTGGACGAGCGCCGCTGGGACGGGAGACGGCCACTGGACGAGCGCCGCCGGAGCCGGGACGGGAGACGGCCACTGGGCGAGAGTTGCCGGAGCCGGGACGGGAGACGGCTGCTGGACGAGCGCCGCCGGGACGGGAGATGGCCGCTGGACGAGCGCCGCCAGAGCCGGAAGTGGAGCCTGGCGCAGATGCCGAGGAGGAGGAACGGGAGCCTGGCGCAGCTGCCGAGGAGCAGGAACGGGAGCCTGGCGCAGCTGCCGAAGAGCAGGAACGGGAACGGGCGGCATTGAGTTTTGGGAGTAGAGGGTATGGTAGGGGCACAGGGTCTCGGGAAGGTGAACGAGGAAAAATGGCTGGTGCTGAACATGGTGGCTTGGGGGCAGGTTTGACTAGACGTAACTTAATTGGAGCCGTGGAACAAAGTGTGGCAACGGATGAAAAATTAAGTGACTCGGGAACAGGGGGAAAAAAACGAGAGGGCAAAATTTTACCTTTACTTGGGCGCCTACGTTGGCCACCACGCGGCGGTCCGGGGTAGATGGCCAAACGGGTGCCCAAGAAAAGGTCCGAGGGAAAGGATTTGGACTCACTGGGGTTTGAAACGGCGAGACGTGACAAAAACTGACTTGGACGGGATAAACGAGGGAAGGAACCAGAAAAATCGAAATCTGTGTCAGAGTAAGAATCAGACAGGAGGTTAACTAAATCGGGGCCATCTTCACAATCAGAAAAATCAGAATCTAAAAAAACATGTTGATGCAAAATAGTAGGACATGGTGAATAACTAGGACAAGTGGGGGGCACAGATGAAAAGGACAGAAAAGACTTAACGATTGGGCTTACTGGAGGAGGGTAGGTATGGTTGGCAGGCTGAGGACGGTGGGAGGCAGTTTGGTGGTGTCCAGGGTGACGCCATGTTCTTCCCACTGGATCCTGTTCTGGTCACTGTGCCAGATGATCCTGTTCTCTAAAAAACTGACTCCAGCCGAGAGAAATTATGACATAGGTGACTGTGAACTGCTGGCGGTGAAGGTGGCTTTGGTGGAGTGGAGGCACTGGCTAGAGGAGGCACAGACTCCGTTTTTAGTATGGACAGATCACAAGAACCTTGAGTATATTAAATCTGCTAAAAGATTAAATGCGAGGCAGGCTAGATGGGCTCTGGTTCTAAGAATGGTAAACCAGATGCTTTATTACGTATTTTCTGTGAAGAGAATTCATTGTCCGACCCTAAGACTATTTTGCCCAAGTCATGTTTCATTTCTGCTTTTGTTTGAGACGTTGAAACTGCGGTTAAAGAGGCTCTGAAGAACACTCTTAGCCCTGAAGATTGCCCTTAAAACAGGCTTTATGTGGTTCCGATCTTAAGGGGAAGAGTCATCCACTGGGCTCACACTAACCATACCGTATGTCACTCAGGCATTGCCAAAACGCAATCTGTGGTCGAACAGCGCTTTTGGTGGCCTAATGTTAGGAGGGATGTTATCGATTACGTCAATGCTTGCCAGGTATGTGCTGCTAACAGGCCCTCTCGTCAACGTCCTTCTGGGGAGTTGCGACCCCTGCCAATACCACAACGTCCTTGGTCAGACATTTCCGTAGACTTTGTGACAGGATTACCGGCCTCGAAAGGTAATACCACCATTCTCACAGTTGTTGACAGATTTTAAAATGGAATTTTTTTAGAATCATCTTTTATTGTCATGAACATGCATGCATGCACACAAAATTTGTTCTCTGCATTTAACCCATCACAGTGAACACATACACATGTTACTGGAACACACTGGAGCAGGGGGCAGCTGAAGCGCCCAGGGAGCATTTCAGGGTATCAGTGTCTTGCTCAAGGACACCACAGCCGTGAGTCTGAGAGATGTTGGCAGATGGTCCAGTCGGGTTCTTGAACCTAGGTCCCCCACAGTGGCAGGCAAGGATCTTAACCATTGGGCCACGGCTGCCCAATTCTCTAAGATGGCACACTTCATTGCACTTCCGAAACTCCCCTCAGCTAAAGACTGCCGAGTTGATGATTAACCAGACATTCAAGTTTCATGGTTTTCCCAAGAATGTGGTATCTGTTAGGGGCCCCCAATTCATTTCACGATTTTGGAAGGAGTTTTGCAGTGTAATGGGTGCTACCGTCAGTCTGTCATCTGGGTTTCATCCTGAAACCAACGGACAAACCGAGAGGCTGAACCAGGACCTGGAGACTGGGGTCCGATGTTTCGCTTCACAGGAGCCACAACCCTGGTCTCAGAAGCTGGTTTGGGTCGAGTTCTCTCACAATTCCCTCCCCTCTGCATCCACTGGTCTATCGCCTTTTCACGTTGTGCATGGTTACCAACCATCTCTATTTCCTGCCACAGCCCCAGAGTCCACAGTTCCAGTGGCATTGACATTGGTGAGACGCTGCAGGAGGACCTGGGAGCGAGCCCGCCAGATGCTGCTGCGCCAGGGACGGTCCTACAAGACCGCAGCTGACCGTAGGAGGACACCGGCCCCGAACTACAAAGTGTGTAAGCAAGTTTGGCTCTCCACCAAGCATATTCCACTCCGGGTGGAGTCCCGTAAGCTCGCACCCAGGTTCATTGGGCCCTTCAGCATCACAAAGATAATCAACCCTGTCACCGTGATGCTTAGGCTCCCTAAGTCGATGCGGGTCCACCCTACTTTTCACGTCAGCCTGCTCAAGCCCGCCCGGGAGTCCCCTCTGGTCCCGCCTTCCAGGCCCCCTCATCCCCCCCGGTTTGTGGATGGAGGCCCTGTCTTCTCTATGACGCTGCTGTTGTCGTCTCGTCGGAGGGGGAAGGGGTTTCAATATCTGGTGGACTGGGAGGGCTACGGGTCTGACGAACGTTCGTGGGTGGCGTCTGCGTTTATCGTGTATGACTCGCTTATTCGGGACTTCCATGTAGCGCATCCAGGGGTTCCGGGGCCGTATGGGGCCGGCAGTTAAGGATGGGTACTGTCATGGGTGTGTGTTCCGGTTTTTGTCTTCCCCCTGTTTCACACACACCTGCTCCTGAGAGCATCTTCACCACCTGTGCCTCGTTCACCCGAATTACCCATTGCATTTAACCTCGTGTCTCATTCTTTTTCATTGCCAGTTCGTTGTACCTTGTCGTCACGTTCCAGCATTCCTTGTTTCCACGTCAAAGACTCACAGTAAGACTAGACCCTGTTCCAATTATCGACCTCGCCTTTTTGCCTCATGCGGACATTGTATCGGTCCGTTGTGGTAAAGAAGGAGCTAAGCCTAAAGGCGAAGCTCTCGATTTACCGGTCGATCTACGTTCCTACCCTCACCTATGGTCACGAGCTGTGGGTCATGACCGAAAGAACAAGATTCCTGATACAAGCGGCCGTAATGAGTTTCCCCCGCAGGGTATCCGGGCTCTCCCTTAGAGATAGGGTGAGAAGCTCGGTCATCCGGGAGGATCTCAGAGTAGAGCCGCTGCTCCTCCACATCGAGAGGAGCCAGATGAGGTGGCTGGGGCATCTGATTCGGATGCCTCGCGGAAGCCTCCCTGGTGAGGCTTCGGGAGTATGGGGTACTGAACCCCCTGATACGGGCTGTTCGGTCCCTGAGATGTTCCGGGCATGTCCCTCCGGGAGGAGACCCTGGGGACGACCACGAACACCCTGGAGAGACTACATCCTTCGGCTGGCCTGGCAACGAGCTGAATGAAGTGGCTGGGGAGAAGAAAGTCTGGGCGTCCCTGCTAAAGCTACTGCCCCCGCGACCTGACCTCGGATAAGCGGTAGAAAATGGATGGATGGCTGGATGGATGGTGTGCATTTATCATAACTTAGCATTTGTAAAAATTCAATTCTGCTGTGCATTGTTGATGGTGCGTTTGTAGATCAGCGCATTTATTTTTGAGACAAACCGAACGCAGTTTTCAAGATACACACACACACACACACACACACACACACAAAAGTTGAGAATCTTCACACGCAGCCTTTTGATCCTGATTCCCACTTCACTGGAAGAACTATTCACGGTGTCCGAGCAGGTGAGAAGGTTTTTATCGAAGCTGTTTTTCAAGGCAAATTAATTTTAAAAATAATAATAACAATAACCAGTCCTTGCTCATACTAAGTTTTGAACAAGGAACCTTTCACACATGAGGTGCACATGCACACCACTAAGCTATGGTAAAATTCACTGCAGAACATCACCAGCACACCATGTACAACAGCTGCCTAACAAACAAAAAGACTGTTTCCACCCGGTCTCGAACCGGGGACCTTTCGCGTGTTAGGCGAACGTGATAACCACTACACTATGGAAACTGTGGTGGGTGTTGTGCCCAATAGCAGACATGCAGTTTTTGACAGACCAGCCCACCAAGTAACCAACTCACAAGCAGAATTGAATATTTACAAATGATAAGTCATAATGGAATTTATTTAAGCATTACTGAAGTAAGAATTCTTTTGAGAGGACCAAGTGTTTTGAACAGTTATCAAGCCAACCATCTTTTCTTTGTATTTCTACATCAATGGAATTCCTACAGCCATTTGTGATTTGACGGGGCTGCCGGTTTTCCACCTGGTTCAGCCACAGTCGGCTTACCGGGGATTTCAGCAGGGTCGGACCATCGACTGTTGGATTCCCATAAAAATGACTCGCAGTCAAGTCATCATCTTGATAGGAAACTGCAGCACTGTGGCATCAGAGGATGTCAATATTGATTGGACCAAAGGCTTTTGGCAAGTCTAAAACAGGTGGGCTGCCATAGGTTTACAGGTGGTGGGTCACTTAGAGGAGGGTCTCTCCTCTTAGTCTGATTTGCGTGTTTAGGTTGCTGTATATTTTTACCCTGTGTGCCTTTTCATTTTGTAGTGTGTGTGACCTGTCGTCCCCCGCACGCTGAATGAATCTCCGAAAGTGGATATTCTCTAGCTGGAGCTGTCGGCCTTGTCACAACGGGCATTGTAAATAATTGGCAATAACAATTATGTTTTACTTTTCAAATAGCTTGAAGCATGCACACTTATCTCTTATTTGGAAAACTATGCAAGTGAGCGTGAGAACAGGTGGTAACGAATACATTAATAAGTGTGTTTTAATAAGTTTAAATGTGCTTAAAGCATGTGAGATGTGAAAACCTTTATTTTAACTACAACCCCAACGTTGTGTTAAACAGATAAAAAGAGAATACAATAATTTGCAAATCATGTTCAACCTATATTTAATTGAATACTCTACAAAGACAAGATATTTAATGTTCAAACTGATCAACTTTATTGTTTTTAGCAAATAATCATTTACTTCGAATTTTATGGCTACAACACATTCCAAAAAAGCATATATACAAGGTTTATATGTTTCTGGGTGTTAATGACCTCACTTTCAACTTATTTTATCCTCTCTCGATGCCGCTGTGCATTATTGGTATCCATTTACTGTCTCAATTTAAACTGAAATTCTCAAATAGGAAGCATATTTGTTCATGTATTATCACACAGTAACGTTTCATCTAGCGTATGTTCTGGCTTGCCCGTTGTGTGTAAGGTTTTTCAAATGCTCATGATGACACCGTCGCTTGACAGAGCATGAGGGTGAATGACTTGCGTGCTTGCGCTTAGTCCAATTCATACTTACCTGGCAGGGGAGATAAATTGCCAAAGAATGTATCAGGTCTCTGTGCTCTAGTAACTTTGTTGTTGCCGGTATCAGCACATCCCATGTCTGTACAAGAATTAACTGCTAGTCTATCCACTGTCATCCCAGATGTCAGAAAAGAGGAGCAGACT
>NW_026903061.1:2500-32500 GCF_024500385.1 Phyllopteryx taeniolatus
GTACAAAGTTGAGATTACAATTAAATTTGCCACATTTCTTTGCTTTTTTTGTTCTGGCCTCCAACTTCAGCCAGGCCCATCTCCACCTGTACCTTATGCCTGGTTCAAGCTGTGCCACATGAATAGCATCCTCCTCTTTAATCACTCTTAATCTGGAAAAGAATTGACTAAAATAATTGTCTGTTTCACTTAATTTTTAACTATTACCAACTTCCAAGGTTAATCACAAATGCATCCTCCAGGAAAATATTAAGTACAATATTTTTCCGTTTTCATTGTCCATTTCTGAACTTGAAGTCAATTGACAGAATACCTTTGTGACAAAGACATAAAAACACTATTCATGCAATAATCTGGGACAATGTCAATTGTGCAAATGCTGCAGATACCTCTCAAGCACATGAGTGGCCAATATTGGTCAAACACAGATATGCAAGTAGTGCAGAGTGGCGAGACTGCTACAGTGAGTGCACGAATAATGTACATTATAATTGGCCCGACAGAGATGTGACAACAATCTCAAGAAAAAATTGGCAGTATGTTACAATAGAATTGTAAGTTAACTGTTTAAGAAGTTAATCGTAAGAGGGATGAAGCTGTTGGAATGTCTGCTTGTTTTAGTTTGTATTGATCGATAGCGCCTACCTGAGGGAAGGAGCTGGAAGCTGGATGTGGATGGTCCAAGAGGATTTTCCATGCTCATCTTACTTCTGGCAGTGTGTAAGACCTCAAGGGTGGGGAGCCACAATCTTTTCAGCAGTTTTGATTGTCCATTGCAGTCGGAGTTTGTCCTTTTTTGTAGCAGCACCAAACCAGACTGTAATGGATAAACACAGGACTGATTCGATGAGTGTGTGCAGAACAGCCTCAACAGCTCTTGTGCCAGGCCGTACTTCCTCAGAAGCCGTGGGAAGTACATCCTGTGCTGGGCCTTTTTGAGAATGGAGTTGATGTTGATCTCCCACTCCAGGTCCCGAGAGACTGTAATTCCCAGTAAATTGAAGGTCTTAACGGTTGACACAGGGCAGTTGGACAGCGTGAGGGTCAGCTATGGCCTCCTGAAGTCCACGATTACCTCTACAGTCTTAAGCGTGTTCAGTTCCAGGTTGTGTCGGCCGCACAACAGCTCCAGCCGCTCCACTTCCTGTCAATACGCAGACTTGTCACCGTCTTTGATGAGGCCGATGACTGTGGTGTCGTCTGCAAACTTCAGGAGTTTGACAGTCTGGTGCGTTGAGGTGCAGTCCGTATAGAGAGAGAAGAGCCGCGGAGAGAAGACAACCTTGGGGCGCCCCAGTGCTGATGGTGCGTGTAGATGAGGTGGTGTCCCCCAGCCTCACATGCTATGTCCTGCCCGTCAGGAAGCTTTAGATCCACTGGCAGATGGCAGGCAAGACACTGAGCTGGAGAAGCTTGGAGGAGAGGAGTATGAAGTGCAGTCACTAGGTCACTGCAAAACCTTCATTTTGTTTTTTAAGCCATTCAGAAGTTGAGTTGCTGCTGTGTTTTGGATCATTATCCTGCTGCAGAACCCGTGCGCTTCAGCTTGAAGTCACAAACTAATGGCTAAACATTCTCCTTCAGGATTTTCTGTTAAAGAGCAAAATTGATGGTTGCATCAATCTCAGAAAGTTGTCCAGTTCCTGAAGGAGCAAAGCAGCCCGACTATCAACCACGGTGAGAGGCCACAATATTTCACTGTTGGTATGAGGTTCTTTTTCAGATATGCTGTGCTACATTATCGCCAGATGTAACGAGACGCACACCTTCCATGAAGCTCAACTTTCATCTCGTCAGTCAGCATAATATTTCCCGAAAGTCTTGGGAATCTTTTAGATGTTTTTTTTTTTTTTTTTTTTTTCCCCAAAAGTAAGACGAGCCTTTATGTTCTTGTTGCTCAGCAGTAGTTTTAACCTTGGAACTCTGCCATGGATGACATTTTTGCTCAGTCTCTTCCTTATTGTTATGTCGTGAACACTGACCTTAACTGAGGCAAGGGAGGCCTGCAGTTCTTTAGAAGTTGTCCTGAGTTCCTTTGTGGCCTCCTGGATAGTCATTGCTGTTCTTTGGGGTAATCTTCGTGGGCCGGCCACTCCTGGGAAGGTTCACCACTGTTCTATCGTTTCTCCATGTGAGGATAATGGCTCTCCCTATGGTTTGCTGGAATCCCAAAGCTTTAGAAACAGCTTTTGTAACCCTTTCCAGACTGACACGTCAATTACATTATTTCTCGACTGTTCTGGGATTTCTTTTGATCGTGTCATTTTGTTGCAGCTTTTTTAGATCTGTTGTCTGACGTGCCCGGAACACCTCTCAGGTGTTACGGGCACATCCCTCCGGGAGGAGACCCCGGGGACGACCCAGGACACGCTGGAGAGACTACCTCTATCGGCTGGCCTGGTAACGGTTCGGGATCCCCCCGGAAGAGCTGGATGAAGTGGCTGGGGAGAGGGAAGTCTGGGCATCTCTGCTCAAGCTACTGCCCCCGCGACCCAACCTCAGATAAGCGGAAGAAGATGGATGGATGGATTTTAGCAAATGGCTGCAATATAACAAAGAGTGAAACATTTAAGGGGGTCTGAATATTTTCCATACCCACTGTACATTTTTAAATGTTCTTTCAAATTTGCCTGTCCATTCATTACTGACTGTGTTCATTTACAGACCATATATTCTTGAATTTCTTAAAGCACTGTTTTTGGCAGTACAATGTCATAGCGATTGATGTAAGAAGTGATTTTGGTTGTCGAGAAACAAATGTAAAATGGCTGGATATTAGCTCTAAAATTAATGTGAGCTATTTTTGTTGGCATCATTATATTGGTCCTAACAACAAACGTACCTTTTAGTTGTGCCAGGTATTTATAATAGATAAGGTGAGCTATTTTTTTCGATGACTGTATAATACTAAGAAATGATTTAGAGGTTGTAGGGAATGTAAATAAAGTAACAACAATTTAGGATTATGTAACATTAGTCGAATGTTAATGCGAAAGTTAGGGGAACCAAAACACAATCACAGAAAGGGTTAGGGGAATGGAAGTTATGTGAAACTTAGAGGAACATTATATGTAACCCACACATAGCATTCTCGTAACATTCTAAAATCATGATATGGGAACAAGAAGGTAACCAAAAGCGAACCCTAAAGTAACCTAAACGCAACCCTAATGGAACTTTACTGCTAACCTAGATAACCTTGCCATAACGTTCTGGTAACCAAGAATTGTGAGTAGGGATGAGTATTTGAGACTTTTTCGTGCATCATGTTATGATAAACATGTCCATCTAATTTGGTGTTTATCAGGGAAACTAGTATCTGGAGGGAGCTCCCAGGTGTTTATCAGGGAAACTAGTATCTGGAGGGAGCTCCCAGGGGGAGCTACTGAGTGAGTTTCAGGATTCAGCTTCACCAGGATACACGTCCTTGCAAAAATTCTTTTTTTTTTTTCCCCAAAGTCATTTTTCACCCTTGTTGAAGCCCACCAAAATGCATTTGAATGGGGTATCTAACTGTTGCAAGTCTGAAACAGGCATTTGTAAATGATATCTATTGCGAGTTGGGTTTGCCTATTAAAAATGTTGGCCTCAACAAAATGGAAAGTCTTACAGTGGTCCAGTTTTGTACTCGTGTTGCTAAAATATCGCAAGATGACTTTCTGAAAACAGAAAACACAACGGGAGATCAATGATGATTTCACTTCATGCCCTGTGGTCATGTAAACAAGCTATAAATGCTAACATTTAGGAAGATGGCAACCTAAGTGGCGAAAGCACAAATGCACATAGATCAGGATTTTACATTTTTTTCCCCTGTGTGTGCATTCTTTTTACAGTGAGAATTGATACAAAGAATTGACTAAAATCTGGAAAAAGTTTGTTTCACTTCATTTTTCACTATTACCAACTTCAAAGGCTATTCCCAAATGCATCCTCCAGGAAAATATTAAATACAATATGTTTCTGTTTCTATTGGCCATTTCTAAATTTGAAAATAGTTCATTTTGTGTTGTGACATAATCCGAACATCGCTCAGTCGTTTAATAAATTTAACATTAACATCCGTAAACTAATTAGATAATTGTAGGCGCGTTTCCTAATTAATACAAGATGTACTAGTGGATCAGCTCGTCGGCAATTTTACGTGTGCTTGGCTGTTCCACTGGGACCACAACCAGGGCCACGACCTGCAGCACCTCAATGCGAAAATACAAAAGACCATCCATCCATCCATTTTCTACCGCTTACCCGAGGTCGGGTTGCGGGGGCAGTAGCTTTAGCAGGGACGCCCAGACTTCCCTCTCCCCAGCCACTTCATCTCTTCCGGGGGGATCCCGAGGCGTTCCTAGGCCAGCCGAAGTATGCAGTCTCTCCGGCATGTCCTGGGTCGTCCCCGGGGTCTCCTCCCAGTGGGACGTGCCCGGAACACCTCACCAGGGAGGCGTCCAGGAGGCATCCTAATCAGATGCCCCAGCCACCTCATCTGGCTCCTCTCAATGTGGAGGAGCAGTGGCTCTACTCTGATCTCTTCCCGGATGACCAAGCTTCTCACCCTATCGCTAAGGGAGACACCCCGCGGAGGAATGCACCCTCGAGGACCCTGCCAATGGTGTAGAGCTGGTCTACTGTTCCACGGCCAGGACGACAACCACACTACTCCTCCTGAATCTGAGATTCAACTTCCCGACGGACCCTCTTCTCCAGCACCGCTGAATAGACCTTACCAGGGAGGCTGAGGAGTGTGATCCCCCTGTAGTTGGAACACACCCTCCGGTCCCCCTTCTTAAAAAGGGGGACCACCACCCCAGTCTGCCAATCCAGAGGCACTGTCCCCGATGTCCACGCGATGTTGCAGAGGTGTGTCAACCAGGACAGCCCTACAACATCCAGAGCCTTGAGGAACTCCGGGCGAATCTCATCCACCCCTTGCCACCGAGGAGGTTCGTGGAGTGGGGGGTGCTTCGGGAGTGACCTCAACCCCAGAGATAGGAGAGCCCGCCTCAGAGAACCCAGACTCTGCTCCCTCATGGGAAGGCGTGTCGGTGGAAATGAGGAGGTCTTCGAAGTATTCGCCCCACCGGCTCACAACGTCCCGAGTCGAGGTCAGCAGCGCCCCATCCCCACTATACACAGTGGTGATGGTGCACTGCTTCCCCCTCCTGAGACGCCAGGTGGTGGACCAGAATTTCCTCGAAGCAGTCCGTCCCAGCGGGAGTGCTCTCCAGCACCCCCTCCAAGGACTCCAAAAAGGGTGGGTACTCTGAACTGCTGTTTGGTGCACAGGCACAAACAACAGTCAGGACCCGTCCCCCTACCCGAAGGCGGAGGGAGGCTACCCTCTCGTCCACCGGGGTGAACCCCAACGTACAGGCGTCGAGCAGGTGTGGGTATACTTATTGCTCCCCGGCCTCTCACCGTGGGCAACTCCAGAGTGGTAGAGAGTCCAACCCCTCTCGAGAGAACTGGTACCAGAGCCCAAGCTGTGCGTGGAGGCGAGTCCGACTATATCTAGTCGGAACTTCTCAACCTCACACACCAGCTCGGACTCCTTCCCTGCCAGAGAGGTGACATTCCACGTCCCTAGAGCAAGCTTCTGTAGCCGGGGATCGGATTGCCAAGGCCCCCGCCTTCGGCCACCGCCCAGCTCGCATTGCACCCCACCCCTGTGGCCCCTTCCACAGGTGGTGAGCCCATGGGAAGGGGGACCCACATTACCCTTTCGGGCTGTGCCCGGCCAGGCCCCATGGGTGCAGGCCCGGCCACCAGGTGCTCGCCTTCGAGCCTCACCTCCAGGCCTGGCTCCAGAGAGGGGCCCCGGTGACCCGCGTCCGGGCAAGGGAAACCTGAATCCATTAATTGTATACGTCTACAAAAGACCAGTGCAATAAATACGACACCGGCTGATCTGATGAGCAAAAATGTTAAACGTAAGAGTAGCAAGAGAGGATGCCCACTCCAGAGGTGGGTAGAGTAGCCAAATATTGTACTCAAGTAAGAGTACTGTTACTTGACAATAATGTGACAAAAAGTTAGTCCACCCCAAAAAATACTTGAGTAAGAGTAAAAAGTACACAGTGAAATAATTATTCAAGTACTGAGTAAATAGCACAAAAAATTAACATTTGCAATTTACTGCATAGTGTTTTCTCAAGTTATAAGTGAGCTGAAATACCCCACATTTGGGCAGACAGTGCCAGACAAATACTACAATACATGAAAGCTGTTGTTTTTGTTCGTCTAATTGTAAACAAGAGTAGCGCGCTGTTGCCTTCATGGCAACGACGACCTTCCCAAAATCGTGCCCATTTAGGCACGACGATCAGCCGGGCTGGTGTATCTAGTGTTAATACCTATGCCCGGGAAGCCCAATAGAAGACGTTATGCGAGGTCATGTTACTTTATTTTGTTGTTTGATTTGTGAACTAGACTTAAACATCACTAGTGCTTAAATTAGATTGCCGTAAACAGCGCCCAATGCGGAAGTCGAAGTCGTAGTCTCGCGCACGAAATAGTTAATAGGCAACAATTGATAAATAAAAGTAGCGAGCGACAGTACGATCATTGTAACGAAGTAAACGTACCGCAACAGTTTTCAAGGAATGTACACTGTTGTGTACAATGTTGTTTACATCCATGCTCCTCTAGCAGTGCTGTAAACGAGTATTTGGGGGTGATGTAAACATCCTACTGAAAAGTAGTAGCGTTGCTGCAGTTACATTTAGCTTCATTCATTGTTCATACAATGTTAGTGTTGTGTCCGAGGAGTAGGGGCACCTAACGTCACTCTTGTCACACAAAAACACACAAACTCAAACTCTCTGAGCGCTACGTACTGCATGGACTCCATTTATTGGGCTCAACAGTCTCCTCGTTCGCACGTCATCCCTGTCCCCCACTGCCCAGGCATGACCAATCAACCCTCGCTTAATCCAACTGGTACATTCGTGTAACAACTGAATTGAGCGTAAATCGATTTGTCATGCCTGGAGAGTAAGGCAGAAGGCTGACAAAAGAAAGGCGATCATTTTTGTGCGACTGTTTCAGACGCTACATTTGTGTAGCAAGAGAGCTAACCCACTTAATTTCAGTCTTTTGGAATTGGCTGCATTCCACCATAGTATCAGTAAGCAACAGCGGCCAATTCTGGAACTCACACACTGTCAACGGCAGTTTAAGTGACAAATGGAAACTATTTTTGGACACATTGTTCAGTCCCGACGGTCTGTTTTATCCGATATCCGTTATATCGGGGTCTGTTTTATCGAGGTTGCACTGTATAGAAAAGAGGGTTATATCATATGGTAGACATTTTTATATCACATGACGATATACAATATGACTATCATAGCTATGCAGATGACATACAGTTACAGTGCTGTGAAAAAGAATTGGCCCCCTTCTCAAATTCTTATATTTTTGCAGTCTTGCACAGCGGGGCAGCTTGGAAGAATGCAGTTTTTTGTTGGTGGGGGGGGGTTGCTCTGACAACCGGGCCATAGTCACTACAACTAGATGAGCCAAATCGTTCTTCAATTAAACCACAACAAAACCAAGATAATTGTTTTTGGTAGTAAAGAGGATTGTTGTTAGTAAATACCTGGAGTCAGTCTCTGTGAAGACCACAGACCAAGTCCGCAAACTTGGTGTGTTGATAGACTCCGACCTGACTTCAACAGTCATAAATCAATCACTAAAAGAGCCTTTGACCAGCTGAAGAACACATATCCAGAGTGAAGGCTTGCATGTGCCAAGCAGACCAAGAGAAGCTCATTCATGCTCTTATCTCAAGTTGTCTTGACTATTGTAATGGTCTTCTGATTGGACTCCCCCAAAAGAACATTAAACAGCTGCAGCTCATTTAGAATGCTGCAACTCTGCAATTCTGACCAGAATAAAAAGATCAGAACATATTACTCCAATTCTAAAGCCTCTACAAAGGCTCCCAGTCAGCTTTAGAATACACTATAAAGTTCTGCAACTGGTCTATAAATAAAAAAAATGATTTAGGTCCTGAGTACATTAATGGAACTAAAACTAAACTAAAAACTAATTGAATATAATCCCAGTTGGATTCTGAGAACTGCAGACTCAGATCAGATAATGAAGCACAGAGTCCAAAGCAAATATGGTGAAGCAGCTTTTAGCTGCTGTGCTGCAGGCAAATGAAATAAGTTGCCAATAGAATTAAAGTCAGCCCACAGTGTCAATGTCTTTAAGTCCAGGTTAAAAACTTCTTTTTCTCATGCTTTTTAGAACATTTCCACTTTAAAATGATCTTTCCTGCACTGTATGTTGTTTTTAATTGTATTTTTTCTTTATTCAAGTTTTAAAGCTATTTTATATTTTTTCTATTTTTAAAATGCTTTGTATCATGTAATGCATACAGAGTTGTGTATGAAATCCGCTGTATAAATAAATTTGCCTTCTAAAAAAATGCTTAGTTTTCACTGAACCCATAGTAATATCATTGTCGTATTATCAGAGACATCTGGCATGAATATCGAGATACAAAATTTTGTCCATATCGACCAGCCCTACCAGACATTCCAGGAATTTTGCTGAACTGCAACAGTTTTGTAAAGCGGAATGGTCCAAAATGAATTCTGATCGTTGTGCACGTCTGATCTGCAACTACAGGAAACATTTGGTTGAGGTTATTGGTGGCAAAGAAGGGTAGAGCAGTTAAATCGAAGGGTTCACTTACTTGAATGTTTGCGTTTTCAATACAAATATGAAAACAATAATTTTAATCGGTATTAGTTTTAACACCCCTCCTTGAGCCGTCACCTCATCGTGGTGGACGGGGTTTGTGTGTCCCAATGATCCGAGGAGCTAAGTTGTCTGGGGCTTTATGCCCCTGGCAGGGTCACCCATGGCAAACAGGTCCTAGGTGAGGGACCAGACAAAGCACGGCTCAAAGACCCCGTATGAAGAAAACAAATTATGGACTCAGGTTTCCCTTGCCCGGACGCGGGTCACCGGGGCCCCCCTCTGGAGCCAGGCCTGGAGTTGGGGCTCGAAGGAGAGCGCTTGGTGGCACAGCCCGAAAGGGTAACGTGGGTCCCCCTTCCCATGGGCTCACCACCTGTGGGAGGGGCCATAGGGGTCGGGTGCAATGCGAGCTGGGCGGTGGCCGAAGGTGGGGACCTTGGCGATCGGATCCCCGGCTACAGAAGCTGACTCTAGGGATGTGGAATGTCACCTCTCTGGCAGGGAAGGAGCCCGAACTGGTCTGTGAGGTCGAGAAGTTCCGACTAGATATAGTCTGACTCACCACAGCTTGGGCTCTGGTACCAGTCCTCTCGAGAGGGGTTGGACTCTCTTCCACTCTGGAGTTGCCCACGGTGAGAGGCGCCGAGCAGGTGTGGGTATACTTATTGCTCCCCGGCTCGGCGCCTGTACGTTGGGGTTCACCCCGGTGGACGAGAGGGTAGGCTCCCTCCGCCTTCGGGTGGGGGGACGGGTCCTGACTGTTATTTGTGCCTATGCACCAAACACCAGTTCAGAGTACCCACCCTTTTTGGAGTCCTTGGAGGGGGTGCTGGAGAGCGCTCCCGCTGGGGACTCCATCCTTCTGCTGGGGGACTTCAATGCTCACGTGGGCAATGACAGTGAGACCTGGAAGGGCGTGATTGGGAGGAATGGCCCACCCGATCAGAACCCGAGCGGTGTTCTGTTATTGGACTTCTGTGCTCGTCACGGATTGTCCATAACGAACACCAAGTTCAAGCATAAGGGTGTCCACACGTGCACTTGGCACCAGGACACCCTAGGTCGCAGTTCGATGATCGACTTTGTGGTCGTGTCATCGGACTTGCGGCCGCATGTCTTGGACACTCGGGTAAAGAGAGGGGCGGAGCTGTCAACTGATCACCACCTGGTGGTGAGTTGGCTCCGATGGTGGGGGAAGATGCCGGTCCGACGTGGCAGGCTCAAACGTATTGTGAGGGTCTGCTGGGAACGTCTGGCGGAATCCCCTGTCAGAAGGAGTTTCAACACCCACCTCCGACAGAACTTTGCTCATGTTCCGGGGGAGGCGGGGGACATCGAGTCCGAGTGGACCATGTTCCGCGCCTCCATTGCTGAGGCGGCCGACCGGAGCTGTGGCCGTAAGGTGGTCGGTGCCTGTCGTGGCGGCAATCCCCGAACCCGTTGGTGGACACCAATGTTGAGGGATGCCGTCAAGCTGAAGGAGGAGTCCTATCGGGCCTTTTTGGCCTGTGGGACTCCAGAGGCAGCTGATGGGTACCGGCTGTCAACGTGGAATGCAGCTTTGGTGGTCACTGAAGCAAAAACTCGGGCATGGGAGGAGTTCGGTGAGGCCATGGAGAAAGACTTCCGGACGGCTTCGAGGAAATTCTGGTCCACCATCCGACGTCTCAGGAGGGGAAAGCAGTGCACCATCAACGCTGTGTATAGTGGGGATGGGGCGCTGCTGACTTCGACTCGGGACGTTGTGAGCCGGTGGGGAGAATACTTCGAAGACCTCCTCAATTCCACCGACACGCCTTCCCATGAGGGAGCAGAGTCTGGGTTCTCTGAGGTGGGTTCTCCTATCTCTGGGGTTGAGGTCGCCGAGGTGGTTAAAAAGCTCCTCGGTGGCAAGGCCCCAGGGGTGGATGAGATTCGCCCGGAGTTCCTCAAGGCTCTGGATGTTGTAGGGCTTTCCTGGTTGACACGCCTCTGCAACATCGCGTGGACAACGGGGACAGTGCCTCTGGATTGGCAGACTGGGGTGGTGGTCCCCCTTTTTAAGAAGGGGGACTGAAGGGTGTGTTCCAACTACAGGGGGATCACACTCCTCAGCCTCCCTGGTAAGGTCTATTCAGGGGTTCTGGAGAGGAGGGCCCGTCGGGAAGTCCAGATTGAGGAGGAGCAGTGTGGTTTTCGTCCTGGCCGTGGAACAGTGGACCAGCTCTACACCCTCGGGAGGGTCCTCGAGGGTGCTTGGGAGTTCGCCCAACCAGTCTATGTGTTTTGTGGACTTGGAGAAGGCCTTCGACCGTGTCCCTCGGGTGGTCCTGTGGGGGGTGCTTCGGGAGTATGGGGTACCGAACCCCCTGATACGGGCTGTCCGGTCCCTGTACGACCGGAGTCAGAGTTTGGTCCGCATATCCGGCAGTAAGTCGGACTCGTTTCCGGTGAGGGTTGGACTCCGCCAAGGCTGCCCTTTGTCACCGATTCTGTTCATAACTTTTATGGACAGAATTTCTAGGCGCAGCCGAGGCGTAGAGGGGGTCTGGTTTGGTGGCCTCAGTATTGCATCTCTGCTTTTTGCAGATGATGTGGTTCTGTTGGCTTCATCAAGCCGTGACCTCCAACTCTCATTGGAGCAGTTCGCAGCAGAGTTTGAAGCGGCTGGGATGAGAATCAGCACCTCCAAATCTGAGACCATGGTCCTCAGTCGGAAAAGGGTGGCGTGCCCTCTACAGGTCTGGGATGAGATCCTGCCCCAAGTGGAGGAGTTCAAGTATCTTGGGGTCTTGTTCACGAGTGAGGGAAGAATGGAACGGGAGATCGACAGGCGGATCGGTGCAGCGTCTGCAGTGATGCGGACTTTGTATCGATCCGTTGTGGTAAAGAAGGAGCTAAGCCGAAAGGCGAAGCTCTCGATTTACCGGTCGATCTACGTTCCCACCCTCACCTATGGTCAGCTCCCTGGTGAGGTGTTCCGGGCACATCCCGCCAGGAGGAGACCCCGGGGACGACCCAGGACACGCTGGAGAGACTACATCCTTCGGCTGGCCTGGGAACTCCTCGGGATCCCCCCGGAAGAGATGGATGAAGTGGCTGGGGAAAGGGAAGTCTGGGCGTCCCTGCTGAAGCTACTGCCCCCGCGACCCGTCCTCAGATAAGCGGTAGAAGATGGATGGATGGATTAGTTTTAACAGACTGTTTATTCTCATGATTTAGATGAATATCAGACTACATTTGATGACCAATTTATACAGAAATGAAAGACATTCCAAAAGGTTCACATACTTTTTCCTGCAACTGAACAGAACATAACCATAACCTTTTTGATACCATTGTCATGTCAATCATATACAACATGATGACAAATGGTTAACTGACCAAAAGTCTTTCCTATGTCGTAAGTAGGTGTAAGTAGGTGTAAGCTAATTAAGCAGTAGTCAGGTGGTCAGCAAGTGAGTGAGTTGGAAAAGTTATGTTTAATATATATCAAATATTACTTCTATTAGTCTTATACAACCTTCACATGCTTTATTGTTACATTGTGACTACTTGCTGTTTTTCCGGCCATGCTGTGCGTACTAATTGTTCCGAGCTATGTTGTGACTACTAGCTGTGCAGCTGGACATAGACAATTGTTTGCTTTCCTTCTCTGTCTCTCTCACTTTGATATAACGAAGGGTTTTTTTTTTTTTTAGTCTGAGCTTCAGTAAGGGGTGAGAACTCGTAAGACCTTTTCTTCTCTTTGCAAAGACTTCTTTTTTCCCTGTAATATAAACCCACAAAGACAAGTTCAGATCTGCCTAAGTTCGAACCTAAGTCGTCCTATAGCCCTCTACAGCGTCAATATCCACTGCGCGCAGACGCTGTTGACGGTATTCGGCCTGTATTTGAGGCACTGCTCAAAGCTGGGCTTCAGTAAGGGGTGAGAACTCGTAAGACCTTTTCTTCTCTTTGCAAAGACTTCTTTTTTCCCTGTAATATAAACCCACAAAGACAAGTTCAGATCTGCCTAAGTTCGAACCTAAGTCGTCCTATAGCCCTCTACAGCGTCAATATCCACTGCGCGCAGACGCTGTTGACGGTATTCGGCCTGTATTTGAGGCACTGCTCAAAGCTGGAATAATTGTGCGATCTGACAATTCACCAGTTCAAACGGCAATATTTCCGGTGAAAAAAATTAGACCTCAGGGTCAGCCAACTGAGTGGCATTTTGTTCAAGATTTGCAAGCTGTTAATGCTGCGATAAACGTTCCAGCTCCTTGTGTGTCAAATCCGTACACCATTTTGGGCCAAATTCCACCTGACACAAAGTGGTTCTCGGTTGTTGACCTATCGAATAAGTTTTTTTCTGTACCGGTTCACAAAGATTCACAATTTTGGTTTGCTTTTACTTTTGACAGGATAAAGTACACATGGACACGCTTGTGGCAGGGGCTGATGTGCAGCCCCACCCTCTTTTGTGAGGCACTCGCCCGCAGTCTTGAACCTTTGACACTCACACGGAGCACAGCTTTATTACAGTATGTCGATGACTTGTTGATTGCCGCACCCAGGGAAGAACAAAGTGAGACTAATACGATCGCTTTATTAAAACGCCTTGCATCGGAAGGTCACAAGGCATCATTGTCAAAATTGCAGTTCGTGTCACAAAAGGTTAGGTTTCTAGGACACATTCTCACTCCTCAAGGGAAAATGCTTTCTCCAGCCCGAATGCAGGCTATTATTGACACACCCAAACCACTCACTAAGAAACAGGTATTGTCTTTGCACAATCAACATTGTCCCAGATTATCGCACTACTTGTCACTTAAAACTGCATACACTCCTTGAAGTCTCGGCGCCCTTTGCACAATGGTCATTGCACCGGACTATTGCAATATTAGTCTTTCGAACTGCTCGAATTGTCAAAAAAAAAAAAAAAACATGTACCGGCATTACCAGATAACTAGCAACCCTTTATTGCTCAGTGACTGTTTTTTTGTCAATGTCTTTATGTCTCCAAGTGTTCTCTGTCAATTGACTGTCTGTTGTCGTACTAAAGCGGCTCCAACTACCGGAGACAAATTCCTTGTGTGTTTTTTGAACATACTTGGCAAATAAACATGATTCTGATTCTGATGCCCCCAATATCAAACCGCTACTCACTTTCACGTTTACGTACACGCCCGCACAAACGCATGCGCACACACAGTTCTCTTCATGGACCACAATCGGCATCCATATATCTATCAGTCTTTAGTGTACTGAGAATAGTGTGCTTGTTTGTGTTTAGGTACTTACTGTACTGTGTTGTCATGTCAATTCTGCACTAAGTTGCTGATTTAACACTAATATTTAAGTTATTGGTTCATGTTGATGTAACTCTAACTTGTGTGGCGTACATTACCAAGTAATGGGTACAGAAAAGCTAATGCTTTTTTGTTTGTACTGTGGATAAGTGATATTCCTGCCACTTGGCAGCTGCTGAAAGTAACTAAAAAGTTACTTTTTCCCAACTTAGTTACAGTAAAGTAACTAAGTTACTTTTAAACTCAAGTAATCAGTAAAGTAACTAAGTTACCTTTTCAAGGTAACTGTGGCAACAGTGGTGCTGAGTGTTTAATATAGAATGGACTACTAAATACTTTTTCACTGAAGTCCGGTCAAAGGCTGTCTCTCTAATTTGTTAAGAAACCATTGCAGTTTTAGAGTAATATAACATCAGCCGTCACTTTTCTACCAAGCATGCGGATTATGCTGGCAGCCAATCAACGCAGGAACTGATGGCTACGGCTCAGCGGTTAAAAAGCAAGCTTGCAGGCTCAGCAAAACACCTTTATCTGACAAACTGGCATCCAAGATTCAGTCACACAAGACCCTGAAACAGCACCACGGGAGCTGCAGATGCAACTGATTGATCTCCAATGTGATACGCCTTAAAAGAGAAGTTCAACTCTCAAACTAGATGAGTTTTATTCTTCATGAAGCGCAGACTAATTTTCAAAAATCTGGAAGATGGCACAGAGGATGCTGGTGGTGTTTGGCTCTACACGTGTGTGAACAGACCTTTAGTGTGATGAACACCAACAAAACATCCTACAGATCCCAGCTGAGTGATGAACACCTCAGATGTGTTCTGAGAATTGCCACAACAAAACTAACACCAGAATTTGATGCACTGGCAAAAAAAGGTGATCAACAAAACAACACTGTTCCCATTAAAGGTAAATCTAAGTATTAACACTACCATGCCTTTTCTTTTGTTTATTTTTTATATGTAAGCATTTGGTTCTGGCTTGGCCCGCCTATCAAATTTTAAAAGTCAATGTGGCCCCTGAGCCAAAAAGTTTGCCCGCCACTGGGTTAGACCATGTTTAGAAAGGGGGGATGGTTTCTGCAGTGCAAAATCAATGGTTTATGAAAGGGTTTTCTGCTGTTGCAGACAATTTTTGGAAATCCTGCCTCACATGTGCTCGTTTCAATTCTGGTAGACCACGTCCACTCACACAACAGGCAGCGCACCCACCACCTACGTGACCATTCCAACATGTAATGATGGACTTCATAGAATTAACACCCTGTGAAGGCAACAAATACTGTCTAGTTAGACATTTTCAAAATTGATTGAAGTATTTCCAGCAAAGCATGCATCTGCATCTACAGTGGCAAAAGCATTATTGACTGAAATTATTCCCAGATGGGCAATTCCTTAAAAACCTTCTTCTGCCAACGGGACACACTTTGTAAACAAAGTGATGATTCAGCTTTCGGACAGACTACAATTTGACCTCAAAACACATTGGAGTTACCATCCACAGTCTGGCGGTACATTCCTGACAATGCTGGCGATACAGGCATCATCGCGAGTTGCATTAAAAATCTCACTACACTTCGCTATGTCATTGCCCGCGAGGAGTTGCTCGATTCGAATTGGTTCACTGGACTTGGATGGCAAATTTGGCTGTATCGCTTTGCACTTATGGTTTGTATCGCATTGCTTGTTCTCCTTTTTCATGTCCTGTTGTTTGGTCCCTTTGACACAGCATTTGTTCACAATGCATGATTCCACTATTTAGTCTCTGACGAACATTTTCCTGACCTCTTCCCTCAATCAGACTGCCAGGATGACATTGGCAACTCAAATGATGACCATTATTCATATTCCTCAGTCTAACTTTGTTACATTGTGACTGACCACCCGCTTATGAAGGATTTTCTTAAACCTGAGGTGTGAAATTCTGGATGACTGGAGGGTTGTTTTGTTAATGCATATTATACTGTTATATTATTAGTGTTTAGCCATATGTAGTAACTTTTAGTAGTTTGATAAACTTGTTTTTCATTACTTAGTGTTTAGTAGAATGTAGTCATTTTTAATGTTTTGATTAACTTTTATGTTTTTGATTACTTCGTGTTTAGCTATATGTAGTAATGTTTTATGTTTCGATGAAATTTTAATATTTTGATTATTTAGTATTAACCTTTAGCTACTTAGGATGTAATAGTGTTTAATGATTTTCCTTTTGTATGTGATCAATAATAGATTGTGTGATATAATCAAAAGGGGGGAAGCTGAGTTGGAAAATTTATGTTTAATATATATCAAATATTACTTCTGTATTATAAAACCTTCACATGCTTTACTGTTACATTGTGACTACTAGCTGTTTTTCTGGCCATGCTGTGCGTACCAATTGTTCCTTGCTATGTTGTGACTACTAGTTGTTTTTCGATAAAGATAAGTTGAGTGCAGCTGGACATAGATAATTATTTGCTTTCCTTCTCTATCTCTCTCACTTTGATATAACGAAGGTTTTTTTTTTTTTTTTAGTCTGGGCTTCAGTAAGGGGTGACAACTAGTAAGACTTGTACCTTTTCCTCTCTTTGCAAAGACTTCTCCATTTTCCTTGTAATAAAAACCCACACAGACAAGATTGCTTCCTTACTTATCCTGTCAGAAAAAGATTTTCCAAAACATAAGCATGGATGTCACCTTGTCGTTCCATTTGCTCAGCACTTGCTTGAAGACGTCGTACAGGTGGTCGATCTCCTGGACGGCGCTGCTTGGGTCCGCGTGCAGCCCGACCAGAATAAAATTCTTGACAGCTGACGGCAAAAGACATTGTTGTAAAACAACACAAACATAATGAAAATGGTACACGGGTTACTTCTTTACCAGTTGTGTTGCTGTGGAAGTAAACTGCAAACGGTGCTCGGACAAACTGATTGTGGTTCTGGTACTGATGTTGACCCATTACATGCACTGTCTCTGTCCTGACGACAAAATATCAGGAGCAACTGAAGAGTTCAAACTCAAAAGCAGACATCTCCAGTTTTGGTGAATTGCATAATTTTATTTACATATTTGGTTAAAGCTAATACATTTTATATTGGGTATTCTCATTTAATATAACGAAAGCAATTAAGAGGCTAATTTGGAAAACAATCTAACTTGTTCAAAGAGGTCTTTGTCAATTTATCGCTTAACCAGAAAATCACTTACAACCCCAATTCCAATGAAGTTGGGACGTTTTGTTAAACATAAAAACAGAATACAGTGATTTGCAAATCACGTTCAACCTATATTTAATTGAATACACTACAAAGACAAGATATTTAATGTTCAAACTGATACACTTTATTGTTTTTAGCAAATAATCATTAACTTAGAATTTTATGGCTGCAACACGTTTCAAAAAAGGTGGGACAGGTGACAAAAAAGACTGAGAAAGTTGAGGAATGCTCATCAAACATCTGTTTAGAACATCCCACAGGTGATCAGGCTAATTGGGAACAGGTGGGTGCCATGATTGGGTATAAATCAGAATCATCATTATTTGCCAAGTATGTCCAAAAAACACACAAGGAATTTGTCTCCGGTAGTTGGAGCCGATCTAGTACGAAAACAGACAGTCAATTGACAGAGAACACTTTTGGACTTAAAGACATTGACAAAAAACAGTCACTGAGCAATAAAGGGTTAATAGTTATCTGGTAATGCAAGTACATTTTTTTTTTTTTTGACAATTGTGCAAAAGATGCAGAGTCCTCTAGCACTTAGAGCAGTTCAAATGACTAATATCGCAATAGTCCGGTGCAATGACCATTGTGCAAAGGGCGCCGAGACTTCAAGGAGTGTATGCAGTTTAAAGTGACGAGTAGCGCGATAATCTGGGACAATGTTGGTTGTGCAAATGTTGCAGATACTCCTCAATCAGTGTGCAAATGGAGCAGATGCTACTCTGGCATGAGTGGCCAGTATCGGTCAACAACAGATATGCAAATAGTGCAGCGTGGCGAGACTAATACAGCAAGTGCACGAGTAATGTATAATTGGCCCCACAGAAATGTGACAACGAACTAAAGTCAAAAAATTGCCAGCATGTTGTAATGGAATTGTAGGTTAGGTGCTTAAGAAGTTGATCGCAAGAGGGAAGAAGCTGTTGGAATGCCTGCTAGTTCTAGTTTGCATTGATCGGTAGCGCATACCTGAGGGAAGGAGCTGGAAGAGCTGGTGACCGGGATGTGGAGGGTCCGAGAGGATTTTGCACGCTCTTGTCTTAGTTCTGGCAGCGTGCAAGTCCATAAGGGTGGGTAGGGTGGTACCGACAATCCTTTCAGCAGTTTTGATTGTCCGTTGCAGCAGCACCAAACCAGACTGTGATGGAAGAACACAGGACTGATTCGATGACCGCTGTGTAGAGCTGCCTCAGCAGCTCCCGTGGCAGGTCGTGCTTTCTCAGAAGCCACAGGAAGTACATCCTCCGCTGGGCCTTTTTGAGGACGGAGTTGATGTTGGTCGCCCACTTCAGGTCCTGGAGCTTACCTGAATTGCTCAGTCATTCACAAGCAAAGATGGGGCGAGGTTCACCTTTTTGTGAACAAGTGCGTGAGAAAATAGTCGAGCAGTTTAAGGACAATGTTCCTCAACGTACAATTGCAAGGAATTTAGGAATTTCATCATCTACGATTCATATATCATCAAAAGGTTCAGAGAAACTAGAGAAATCACTGCATGTAACCGGCAAGGCCGAAAACCAACATTGAATGCCCGTGACCTTCGATACGTCAGGCGGCACTGCATCAAAAACCGACATCAATGTGAAAAGGATATCAACACATGGGCTCAGGAACACTTCAGAAAACCAATGTCAGTAAACACAGTTCAGCGCTACATCCGTAAGTGCAACTTGAAACTCGACGATGCAAAGCAAAAGCCATTTATCAACAACACCCAGAAACGCCGCCGGCTTCTCTGGGCCCAAGCTCATCTAAGAAGGACTGATGCAAAGTGGAAAAGTGTTCTGTGGTGCGCCGAAGTCCACATTTCAAATTGTTTTTGGAAATTGTGGACGTCGTGTCCTCCGGGCCAAAAAGGAAAAGAACCATCCGGACTGTTATGGACGCAAAGTTCAAAAGCCAGCATCTGTGATGGTATGGGGCTGTATTAGTGCCAATGGCATGGGTAACTTACACATCTGTGAAGGCACCATTAATGCTGAAAGGTACATACAGGTTTTGGAGAAACATATGCTGCCACCCAAGCAACGTCTTTTTCATGGAAGCCCATGCTTATTTCAGCAAGACAATGCCAAACTACATTCTGCACATGTTACAACAGTGTGGCTTCATAGTAAAAGAGTGCGGGTACTAGACTGGCCTGCCTGCAGTCCAAACCTGTCTCCCATTGAAAATGTGTGGCGCATTATGAAGCGTAAAATACGACAATGGAGACACCGGACTGTTGAACAGCTGAAGCTGTACATCAAGCAAGAATGGGAAAGAATTCCACCTACAAAGCTTCAACAATTAGTGTCCTCAGTTCCCAAACGTTTATTGAATGTTGTTAAAAGAAAAGGCGATGTATCACAGTGGTAAACATGACCCTCCCCCAGCTTTTTTGGAACGTGTTGCAGCCATAAAATTCTAAGTTAATGATTATTTGCTAAAAACAATAAAGTTTATCAGTTTGAACATTAAATATCTTGTCTTTGTAGTGTATTCAATTAAATATAGGTTGAAAATGATTTGCCAATCATTGTATTCTGTTTTTATTAATGTTTAACACAACGCCCCAACTTCATTGGAATTGGGGTTGTATAATACACACCCACAAAGTTGACCTCAAAATTCTGGAAAACCCTTCTACCCATGTATAATGCATTTTTACAGTATTATACAATAACAAGTATCTGTATTTTGTTAGTTTTTTCAAATAATTGTTCTGAAGTTAAGCACTTCCTTTGAACATGTAATTATTTTTATTTACTTGCTCTTATTTTGAAATTCACACCTCTACTTTTATTTAGTAAATGAGAAAACACACAGTTGTGCTCATATGTCTGATTACCCGGGCAGAATTTGTAAGATGGGTACAATTCTTTAAAGAAAACATGAAGGGCCAGTCGAAACACATTTAGTTTTATTTGAATGGGTTCAAAGCCATGTCTCAGTGAAGCACAGGGTCGTGACTGGTCTTTGTGAGAAGCCATTTTGTTGGATAGGGAGCGTAGATTTGTGAGGTGAATCAATTGGAGGGGCATTCGGAATCCTCTCTTACGGAGCTTGACCAGCAACTCCGGCTCGGTTTCCTCTGTGGCGTCACCTACGCCCCCATGCGCCGTAAACCACGGCTGCCCTACTAGTGAGTAACTCGGAAAAACTTTGCGGATTTGTGAAAGTTGGTGAAAGAAAGTCCTGGAGGAGACTCCCTAACATTTAGCAAGTCTTCCCTTGTCTAAGTGAGTCGCGTAAAGACTACGTAAACGCGTAAACGAACGAAAAACACAAAAAAAGCATAGTACTAGAAAGCACGTAACCGAGGCAACCACACAGTTAGGCGCCATATTGAACAGTAGATGTACTGTAATGGAACAGTCATTGATGAAATTAATTGGGGGATTGTTGGTCGGTTGGGCTGAACAGTTCATTTGGAACAGACGTAGTTTTCATATATGCAGAAGATAGATCGGAATCTCCATCCATCCATTTTCTGTACCGTTTATCCTCACTAGGGTCGCGGGCGTGTTGGAGCCTGTCCCAGCTATCTTCGGGTGAGAGGCGTGGTACACCCTGAACCGATCGCCAGCCAATCGCAGGGCACTTATAAACAAACAACAATTTGCACTCACATACACACCTACGGACAATTTAGAGTCTTCAATCAACCTGTTTTTGGGATGTGGGAGGAAACCGGAGTACCCAGAGAAAACCCACACAGGCACAGGGAGAACATCACGGGGCCGGGATTTGAACCCCGGTCCTCAGAACTATGAGGCAAATGTGCTAACCAGTCGACCGCCGTTCCCCCAGATCGGAATCTCAATTTTTAAATTTGTCCAGATCAGAATTTTCTGATCTTTCATGATGTGATTCCCTTATTTATCCACCTTTTAAATCCTGTCATATTAGTTTGGTTTAATTCTGTCACATGCCACCTATTTTAATTGATTTATAGCTTCAATTTTGTATTTTTTAACAACTTTAAACCATAGCTCCAAAGTGAATGAGGTAATTGAGTCTAGTTTTTCCTGCGTTTTCTTGTTCATGTCTGTCTCCAATGAAACTCTGAAACAGATAACCATCAAACTCCCTTTCTGCGCCTTTCCACTTAGCTGAGTATTCTGGGTTACACCAGCATACTATACTGCGGCTGAAATAAGTATTTAACACGTCACCATTTTTCTCACTAAATATACTTCCAAAGGTGCTATTGACCTCAAAATCTCACCAAATGTTGGGGAAAACCCCAAGTAATCCATACATTCAAAGAAAGCAGAACAAAGAAGCTCAGGAATTAAGTTCTGCGTAAAAATGTGAAATGACGCAGTGAAAAAGTATTGAATACATGAAGGGAGGTGCAAAAAGACCGCCTAAAATCTATCAATAATCAAACAGCAATCCAGTCCCTTTTCAGTGCAAATTAATATCAGCTGTTTCAGTTCGAATTGATGGCCAACAAAAAGGTCTCATTGCCAAGTCAACACATCTCATGATGTAAGAGCAGAGAGCTGTCTCAAGACCATCGCAAAGTAATTGTTGCAAAACATAACAATGCCATTCGTTACAGGCGCATATTTAAGCTTCTGAATGTTCCAGTAAGTTTGGTTGGGGCCATAATACCATAAGTTGAAAGCCAATCATACCACAATAAATTTGCCTCGATCAGGTTCTCCTCAAAAGATTTCTGATAGAGGAGTGCAAAGAATAATCAGAAGAGTTGTCTCAGAGCCAAGGACCACCTGTGAAGAGCTTCAAAAAGACCTGGAATTAGCAGGCACTGTTGTCACAACTGTTTGGATACCATAATGCACAGCACGTTTGGAGGAGAAATGGCACTGCACAACACCCTAAAAACACTAAGAAAAAAAAAATAAAGCTGCTACAATGGCCCAGCCAATCACCTGACTTGAATCCCATCGAAAATCTATGGAAAGAACTGAAACTCAAGGTCCATAAAAGAAGCCCACTGAACTTTCAAGATTTGAAGACTGCTTGTGTGGCAGAATAGCCCCAAATCACACCAGACCAATACATGCGACTAGTTTATCCATACAGGAGGCATCTTGAAGTTGTCATTGCAAACAAAGGCTTTTGTACAAATTATTAAATAAATACCAGTTGGCGTGTTCAATACTTTTTCCCTGTGTCATTTCATATTACTACACACAACTTAATTTCTGAGTTTATTTGTTCTACTTTCTTTGTATATATGGATTATTTGGGTTTTTCCTACCATCTGGTTAAATTTTCATGTCAATAGCACCTTTGGAAATATGTTTGACAAAAATGGTGACATGTTAAATACTCATTTCAGCCGCTGTATATCTAAATTGGGCTACGGGTCAGAGTTTCATATTTTACTCTGGGCTGGTTCCCTCCCCAAATGAACCTTGATATTGTCTTATCCCAATTTATGAACTGTGTTTGTGGGACCTCTACAGGTAGGGATTGGAGCAAATATAAAAGCCTACGTAGAACACTCATTCTGACTGCCTCAATTCATGAACTGAAATCAAGTGGTAGAGTGGACCATCTTTCTATGTCCTTTTGAATTTCTCGTTTTATCATTACAATTCACCTTGTATAGTTAGATCTTTGGTGGTGTGGAGCGACAAAAATGTTTGTTTTTTTGACTCCAATTGAAATTAAATTATTCTTGTATCAGCCTTGATGGAGTGTAGTAAAATGTCAGTACCTGTGTTTTTGACATTTATCTTATATTCTGTGAGGTCGCCGTATGTTTTGAATAGTCTCAGAGGAGGTAGTGAATCCTCTGGTTGTCTGAGGTAGGCTATGACGTAATCTGCAAGGAGCCCCATCTTATTTTCTATGCCATTTATTGTTATACTGACAGTTTCCCCATTCTGCCTAACTGCTTGGGCTAGTGCTCAATTAAGAGAGTGAACAAAATGGGAGAGAAACAGCAACCCTGTCTAATTGAGCTTTGGAAGTTTATCTTGTCTGTGAGGCTTCCATTAATTTTAATTGCCATTAACTTCAATATAGTGTTTTTACACATTGCATTGATTTAGTGTTGAAACCCATTTTTTCCAGAACCTTTGATAGAACTTTCCAATTTACTGAGTCCAAAGGTTTCTCTGCATCCACACTTATTAACAGGGTAGCCAGTTTTTTTCTTTTGAGTTTGGTTTATTCATGCAGTCTTCTCCTGTTATCATCATGTGCTTGTCGGTTTTTCATAAATCCCATCTCGTCATCATCTATTAGGTATGTTACAAATGTGTTGATTCTATTTGAGATAACTGATGTAGAGTATATACTGTATTTTATAATCTAGATTTAATCATGAAATTGGTCTGTAATTTCCACAGTGTTCTTTATCCTTCCCCGGTTTTGGCAATGTAGAAATTATTGCTTCATCCTACGAGGGAGGTATTTTATTTTCCTTAAGTGTCCAATCGAATGGTGCCAAAAGTACAAGTGTCAGCTCTTGTCTGAATATCGTCTACTACTCTGCGCAGTATACATTACTGCCTGGACTCTTTTTGTTTTTCAATTGCTTAATTGCCTCGGTCACTTATTCCGTAGTAATTTCGGCTGTTCGTTTTTAATTTTGTGAAGAGCCAATCGAAGGTGGGTCCACTGAATAAAAAAAATCCTCATTCTCTCCTGCGGAGATAAATTGGGGATACACTTTAATATAGTGTTCCTGAAATAACTTATCTTTGTTCTCTGGTGAGCGTAACCGTTCTTGCGTATCTGGGTCTCTTACTTTATAGATGCTATTAATTGGTTGCTGTATTCTTATGTGCCTTGCCAGTAATCTAGTGGCCCTTCGGCCTATTTCATAATAATTCTGTTTCAGGAGTGATTTTTTTCCCAACCTCTTCTGTAGTATTTTGTGTTTATTTGTGTTGTTTCTGCAATTACTTTACCCCTAATGACCACCTTCATTGCATCCCAAAGTACTGTCAGATCCACTTCATCATTGTCATTTTCATTAAAGATATAATCTGTGATTTCTGGTGCCCCCTAACGCTGGAATTCAGCATTACAATGAAGCCTTCATCACTTCGATATGAGGTAGGCTAAATGCTTGCCTGGCCTCCTTCTCCTCCTTCCAACCTAACCCCACCATGTCTTCAAGAGTGCATCCTAAACATTTTGACATTCAAACTTGTTTCTGCGCCATGTCTCAGACGTTTTTTGGGGTTCTGCTCAGACATGTTCCTTCAATTGCTTTCTCCTTCCTCTATGCCTCAGTCGACCTGCGCGCTGTCCATATATGGGCCTGCCCGTTCGTAGGTAAAATGCATAATTTCTGCTATGTCATTTTAGAGTGCCACTAAGTGATCCAGCGTGGGAATGTAGAGGATAGTTATTAAATATAAAAAAATAAACATTGAAAAATATAGCAAGTTGTGTCGGAAGCTGTTGTGTGTCATGTCTGTTCTGTCATCTACTCTTGTCGTGGCTTTTTTTTTTTTTCCCCCCCCTTTGCGAGGCACGAGCGTTACTCAGCCGGCCTGGCAAGGAAAATGTCCTTGATGGAATTCCTTCTACCCGGTTCTTTTGTTTGGTGGTGATCTTGTTTCCAAATAAGAATCCTGATACACTAAACTTGTCTTTTGAGCATTTATCTATCAATCCATTTTCTGTACTGCTTATCCTCACTAGGGTCGCGGGCGTGCTTGAGCCTATCGCAGCTGTCTTCGGGCGAGAGGCGGGGTACACCCTGAACTGGTTGCCAGCCAATCGCAGGGCACATACAAACAAACAACCATTCACACTCACATTGATACCTACGGGCAATTAAATCTTCAATCAACCGCTAATCCCATTGTGGTTGTCATGCCGAGCTGGCTTGGACCAGGGCCTTACGTAGCTAGCTAGTCATTTGGGGGCCCACTGCAAACAGTCAGCCCCCACCCCAATGTTTATCTTCAAATAAAAAGTTTGAATTGGAGAAAAGTCCTTACGATCCTTCATGAGGATTATCAAATAAGTGAATCAATTTAACACTTTCACTGTAATTGATAAGAACATTAACCAACATTCAATAGAGTTTACTATTTGAACCACTTTTATACTCACATTTTGGTAATGAAATGCATCACTCATGTCACTCTGCACTTTATCGCTATACTCGGCTGACACTGACAGCAGTGCTACTGCTACTAACAAGAGCATAATTACACAGTATTAAATTTTTTTACAAGGCATGAAGTTAAATCAATCAGTCAATATTCTACTGTGATTGAAGGTTTTTCTTTTTATAATAGTAAAATAAAGATTTGTTCTTCATTTAAATTTATCATAACATTTAGGCCTGACCTACAGAAAAAAGTTATTAGTTTATTTGTTGGCTATATCCAATGTTGTGAATGAGGACTGGCTCAGTGTGGCTAACGTTATAGCCACATTAAAATGTGATCTACACACAAGTGTGGCTCAGAGATGTTTTTATACAGTTTAGCCACATTGGCTAAGAGGTTTCATGGCCCAGTGCCAACCCTGACTGTATGTGGAATGGAGGGTCGTGTCGCGGTTCTCCCATTTTAAAGACAACACAGGATCAAGAATTTAAAAACTGCAATTTTCGGTTTCGATCCAGAATCATTACAGCCCTTTAAATTTTGGTAAACGTCTGAAACTCAACACAGTCATGTATATGTTTACGACTATGTCAACATGAGTCATCAAACATGAGGAGGAGTATTATGGGAAACCATGTTGGTATCCTACCTGTAGGTGAAGACATACTTTTGTAGGTCATCAGTAGACTTTCCCAGACTGGAGCTGGACACCGAACCGTAGTGGTAACCTTCATACCTCCACACACACAAACAAACAAACACACACACGCACACACTAGTACTTAGCAAAAGTACACATTAACATGAACTTAAAAATGTGTCTTTTAACCAGTGTGTCTTTTATTTTGACTTTTAAAAAATGTGCCTTAGATAAAATGTGCATTTTGGACATAAAATAAGTCTTTTGACAAACAAATGTGTCTTTTGACCTTTTTTTGTCATTTATTTAGAACTATTAAATATGTATTCAGTCTTTTGGACAGATGGATGCATCATTTTACCGTTTTACAGTCTTTTGGACTAATGATTTTGGACTGTGTCCTTTGTACTGATATACATTTTTAAAATGTGTATACAGTGGTGTCTTGAGAAACAAGTTGAATTCGTTACGTGACCATGCTCTTCTCTCAAACACTAGTATCTCAAAACATATTTCCCCATTAAAATGAATGGAAATGCAATGCGTTCCAGTCACCCTCAAAATACCAAAAACTTTTAAAAACGACAAGTAGCAGTATATTGCAAAATATTGATAAAATCATAAGAGAATTTTTTTATATTAATTTTGAATTTTATATATTATATATTAACTGGTTTTACGAAGTGCAATCAAGCCAAAAGTCTCACCCACTGAAGTTGAAAATTAAAGTTAAAATTTCTCTCCAATTTTTCTCCACATATTCAAGCAAATTTTTTCCCCTCTCTCTGTGTTTTATTTTCGTGTTGTTATATTTTAGCCCATGTGGCTCGCTGTGGTGTTTTTCATCATATGCTTGATGGAAGCTGTGATAAGGGTTGTTTCAAAGATACAATGTGTCATTCTCTGTTTTGTAGTTGGTTTTCAAGTAAACTCCAACAGTTTGTGGCAATGTACAGCTTGAAGAATCCTTTTTGAAGAATATTTACTAATTATATCGGCTATAGTGCTGCTTGTTGTCAAGTAAGGGGAGCCTCCTGCCACTGTGTAGTAAATGTGTCTTTTGGACTAATGATTGTGTCTTTTAGACTACCATGTGTTTTGACTGGTGTGTATGTTGCACTTTTACTGTAAATGTGTCTTTTGACTTTAAAATTTGTCTTTTAGCTTTATATGTATTTTGGCTGAAGTGTGTATTTTGGACTATTACTGTAAATGTGTTTAAGTGTTTGTGTAATTTGTTTGATGATCTTAAAGTGGGGAAACTATGCAAAAGTACAGTATAAGAATTTGAGAAGGGGCCAATACTTTTTCATGGCACTGTAATACTACTGAAAAGTGTGAGTTGAGTCTGAACACTTCTACAAAATGTCACTTCCTGTTAGATATCCTGAGTCTGAAGCTATTTTTTGTTGTTGTTTTTCCAGCATTCTTTTAAGACAGGGATTATCAAACAGTTTGGATCCAGGGACCCCTTATAGGGGAGACATTTTCCAATGACCTCCTCATAATCCTAATGCCAAACATTAGTATTTTGTACACCCCTAAATACCACGGTAATAATTTTTAATGTGTCAAGCTAAATATTAATGAGTTGTTTAATAGAAAGGAACTTAAATTCAATTGAATTAAATATTTATCCATCATCGCGAGCTGACGTGCACTGCTTCCACTAACAACATGGCTGTAAACAAAGAGGCGCTACTATAGTTTACAAATGCACAGGTAGTGTTGCCAACTTAGCAATTTTGTCACTACATTTAGCACCATTTTGACCATTTTCCAAAAGACTGACGGGCGACTTGCATTGCAGAAACAGATCATATGAATCATTTTCCATATGACATAAAGGTGCTTGTTAGAAGGCAAACAGCATTAATCGCACTGAACACTGCCAAAGACATGGTGCCCATTTATACAGGTACATTGCAAAAGCAGTGACTTATCCACATTGGAAACTTTTGACACAAGCTATATGTGCTTCCAAGCCGCAAATATTTTAACAAGGACACCCTGCCGCACCTGTTTAACTCTACATGAGAAAAGAGTGTAAGTGAGCTAGAAATGTTGCATGGAGGGACATTAGATTTATGTGATACATCATAATCATATCAGAGCTTTTAGTTGGCCCAAATGTAAGATAGGGAGGTGTAATTGTTTTATTGGTGCACCAATCCACATCACCATGTAGGCATGCACTTTTTTTTTTTTTTTTAAAGAATGAGACAACATAATAGTTTACTGAAAATTTATTTGCAAACCCCTTAGTTACACCTCACAGACCCGCAGGGGTCCTTTGAGAACCACTCCTTTAAGAGGCCTCACACCAGGAAACCCTTCCACCTTCCCCACCCCTTGTTACCTGTTGCCAGGGAAACACAGACAGACACTGACATGATTCGCTGTTATAAGCAACATCCACCACCATAAGCATCCTCCTCCCTTGCAATGTGATGACAGTACATGATTGATGCAACATTCAATCAGACAGGCAAGCGCTGCATCCACCAGTTACAGGTTAAGCATTTTCACAAACCAATCACTAAGCAGAATCAGCATGGCTGCTATTAGTGAGCTTGTAAATCGAGGGCAGGGTTAAATGAAGCCAACTATCATTGATAGAAACACACAAACACAGTTTCTTTAAGGTCTTCATTTGAAAATGTATATATTGTTTTAAGGCAGTGGTTCCCAAACCTTTTTTGCAGCGCCCCCTTTTGGAGATGACATTACTTTCAGCCCACCACACCCACCCCCCGAACAGTTTTTCAATACGCATACGCTTAGCTTGCAAACATTATTCCTTGGGAATCAACAAAAACATGAACAACAAACATAACTCCAATAATCACTGCAGTGGTCACTTCTACAGTTGAAAAATTACACTGGCGAGTTTACAAAGCCACCAAGAATAAACAAAAACCGAAATATTTTTTTTTTCTGCTAAAATTTCATTAAATTTGGTGGTGTTTTTAAGATGCTCAGTAGTAAAGTTAGCTCCATCTCCTGGGTGTAACTTAATAATGAAAAGTGTTCATGGTAGCCCCGCGCCCCCCATCATAACGCAGGGCCCCCCCGAGAGGGCGAGCCCCCAAATTTGAAAACCACTGGTTTTAAGGGATGCCTAGTCATACATATGGACGGCATCATAACAAACGTGATTGACAGCTTCAAAGTCACATGTTGCAATGTGTATTGCATTGACAGGTCATGTGATTTATGCGATTGCACCCAATCAGATTAGTAGATTGGATTAGACTGATTGCCAAAGCTGCGACGACGCATGCTCGGAGAATCCATCGTACCTGTGCGCTTCCCTGTCGAGGGTCACAAAGCAGACATGAGATCACTGCAGGGTTAAAGGTCACTACCGGCACCTTGCGGGTCTGTGTGTCCAGTAGCACTACACAAATATTGCGAAACTTATTATGATAGAATTCAAGAATGGACCATACGCACAGCAACACAAAGCGGAAGTAAACCCTCGATGTCAAAACTGTTATATTGTGTTGTATTAAATATTCAAAATACAAGTTTAATGAATCAGGATTCGTATATCACCATCAAACAAAAGAACTGGGAAGAAGGAAATCCATCAAGGACTTTTTCCTTGCGAGGGCTGCTGAAATCCTTATATATATCCATCCATTTTCTGAGCCGCTTCTCCTCACTTGGGTCGCGGGCTTGCTGGAGCCTATCCCAGCTATCATCGGGCAGGAGGCAGGGTACACCCTGAACTGGTTGCCAGCCAATCGCAGGGCACATACAAACAAACAACCATTCGCACTCACATTCACACCAACGGGCAATTTAGAGTTTTCAATTAACGCGCATGTTTTTGGGATGTGGGAGGAAACCGGAGGGGCACCGTGCCGCCCCTTGTGTGTGTGTATATATATATATATATATATATATATATATATAAAAGCACCATCATCATCCTCAGCCATTATCTATCCACTGCAGGATGAAGGCCTCTTCTTCACGTTTCCAACTACTATGACATTTTGCAATTTGTTGCCAGTGTATTCCGGTGTGTTTAATGATCTACTTTTAGGTCTTCGCCGTGGTCGCTTTCTGTCCAGTGGTATCCAATTGATAGTTTCTGTGGTCGAACTTTTGTCAGCT
>NW_026903061.1:37500-44527 GCF_024500385.1 Phyllopteryx taeniolatus
CAACACCATAGTCTTACCGGGTCAATTTAAAAAATAATGAAAAATTTTAAAAAATGCTGCCTGTCCTTTCAGTGAGTATTGACTGGTGTATGATTAACAATCTGGTCAGCAAAGTTTGATTCCACAAGACAGGTACCTGACTAAAAAGTGTTGGTGCTTAAAGTGCTCAGTATTAAGAGCGTTGGATTGGACTTTCAGACGAATCAGGCCTTAACTTAAAATTTTTCATAAAGTTGCCAATCATTCTTTTCATCGTCATCCGTGGCTACTTCCACTCTAAATCTAATGGGCCGAGGACACAAATCTAGGCATGTCACTACAACACATTTTTTTAAGACGGTACATTTTCCCCAGACACGATCACAATAAATGATATCGCTGATGCTGTTGTTTTATACCGCTGATGTAATAATTAATTCATATTAATTCAACTATATCCTTTTTAAGAGCAATTAATCTAATTCAATAATATTAAACATTGACATTGCAATGTAGCACAAATAAAATATCTTAGATCAATAAAAAAAAAAAAATACACATAAATT
Source organism: Phyllopteryx taeniolatus (assembly GCF_024500385.1). NCBI lineage: Eukaryota > Metazoa > Chordata > Actinopteri > Syngnathiformes > Syngnathidae > Phyllopteryx > Phyllopteryx taeniolatus. Next base: position 38,046 of record NW_026903061.1, read on the forward strand.
GCACTTAAATATTAAGTATTTGGCACAGGGGTATAAAGAGCTATTAAATTCATGCCTTAACAGGCAATAAATACTGTAAAGTGCCAATCAAGCCTCCAGTTTGCAAAGTAGCAAAATTAATACAGACATGCAAACACTAAAGGCATGAAAAAATAAATAAATAAAACATTGTCATCTGGGGGGATCCCCCGGGCTCCCGCAGAGAATGTTTTGGATTTTAACATAAATTAAGCAATCTGGAAGACTGAAGAGTACAATAAGGCGAGATAAATCTTCTTCACGCAGAAAAACATTTATTTACACCGCATAAGTACATGTTGATGTACAAATTTAAGATTAAATTTAAAATTAATTTTGCCTCATTTCTTTGCTTTTTTGTTTTGGCCTCTAACTAGAGCCAGGCCCATCTCCACCTGTACCTGATGCCAGCTTCAAGCTGTGCCACATGAACAGCATCCTCCACTTTAAGCGCTCTCATTCTGGAAAATAACTGACTATGGAGCTGGACATGCTCAAGACTGTAGAGATGATTGTGGACTTCAGGAGGCATCCTTTGCCACAGCTGCCTTGTGTCAATCGTCGAGACCTTCAAGTTCCAGGGAATTACAGTCTCTCAGGACCTGAAGTGGGCGATCAACATCAACTCAGTCCTCAAAAAGGCCCAGCACAGGATGTACTTCCTGCGGCTTCTGAGGAAGCATGGCCTGCCACAGGAGGTCTTGAGGCAGCTCTACACAGCGGTCATCGAATCAGTCCTGTGTTCTTCCATCACACTCTGGTTTAGCGCTGCTACAAAAAAGGACAAACTCTGACTGCAATGGACAATCAACACTGCTGAAAAGATTGTCGATACCCCTCTACCCAAGCCTTGAGGACTTGCACGCTGCCAGAACTAAGACAAAAGCGTGCAAAATCCTCTTGGACCCTCCACATCCTGGTCACCAGGGGCCTCATGTACAAAAGGTGCGTATGCACAAAAACGTGGCGTACGTTCTTTGTCACGGCAAAGTTCAGATGTATCAAGAGTGAAATGACCGTGGAAATGTACGGTGCCTCACGCCAACTTCATGGCTGGCGTACACACGTTTCTGCAGCTGTTTGTGCTTTGGCGACACTTAGAGGTGATGCTGGGAAACTGTTATAATAAATCTGCACACCAGAGACGCATTAACAATTAGCACTGATGAACAATTAATGCCAGACAACATTTGATTTCAACAATGTAAAAGATGATCATGACTTTTTTTTTTTTTTTTTTTTTTTAGGAGAAGAGGGGTAAAATGATGTCATTTTAACACATTTTAATCACGTGCAACTGATATACATGTTCAAATTAAGTAAATTCAAAGGACTCTTTTTATCAGTCTGCACGGGTGCAGCAGCAGCCGGTTGTTGGAGCGTAATTGCGTCGGAGACCCTGGGGATGCTGGAGGAGACACCAGGGACGGTGGACGAATCCCCCGAACATGTAGATGCGTGGATGCGACGCCACTGATAAAAAGAGTCCTTTAAATTTACTTAATATGAACATGTACATCGGTTGCACATGATTAACATGTGTTGAAATGACATAATTTACCCTTCTTCTCCTAAACATTGTTTAAAAGATGCCGTCAAGCTGAAGAAGGAGTCCTATCGGGCCTTTTTGGCCGGTGGGACTCATGAGGCAGCTGATGGGTACCGGCTGGCCAAGCGGAACGCAGCTCTGGTGGTCGCTGAATCAAAAACTCGGGTATGGGAGGAGTTCGGTGAGGCCATGGAGAAAGACTTCCAGACGGCTTCGAGGAAATTCTGGTCCACCATCCGACGTCTCAGGAGAGGAAAGCAGTGCACCACCAACACTGTGTATAGTGGGGATGGGGCGCTGCTGACCTCGACTCGGGACATTGTGAGTCGGTGGGGAGAATACTTCGAAGACCTCCTCAATTCCACCGACACACCTTCCCATGAGGAAGCAGAGTGTGGGTTCTCTGAGGCGGGCTCTCCTATCTCTGGGTTTGAGGTCACCGAGGTAGTTAAAAAGCTCCTCGGTCGCAGGGCCCCGGGGGTGGATGAGATTCGCCCGGAGTTCCTAAAGGCTCTGGATGTTGTGGGGCTGTCCTGGTTGACACGCCTCTGCAACATCGCGTGGACATCGGGGACAGTGCCCCTGGATTGGCAGAATGGGGTGGTGGTCCCTCTTTTTAAGAAGGGGGACTGGAGGTTGTGTTCCAACTACAGGGGGAATCACACTCCTCAGTCTCCCTGGTAAGGTCTATTGAGGGGTGCTGGAGAGGAGGGTCCGTCGGGAAGTCGAATCTCAGATTCAGTGTGGTTTTCGTCCTGGCCGTGGAACAGTGGACCAGCTCTACAACCTCGGCAGGGTCCTCGAGGGTGCATGGGAGTTCGCCCAACCAGTCTACATGTGTTTTGTGGACTTGGAGAAGCCGTTCGACCGTGTCCCTCGGGGAGTCCTGTGGAGGGTGCTTCGGGAGTATGGGGTACCGAACCCCCTGATACGAGCTGTTCGGTCCCTGTACGACCGGAGTCAGAGTTTGGTCCACATATCCGGCAGTAAGTCGGACTCGTTCCCAGTGAGGGTTGGACTCCGCCAAGGCTGCCCTTTGCCGCCATTTCTGTTCATAACTTTTATGGACAGAATTTCTAGACGCAGCCGAGGCGTAGAGGGGGTCCGGTTTGGTGGCCTCAGTATTGCATCTCTGCTTTTTGCTGATGATGTGGTTCTGTTGGCTTCATCAAGCCGTGACCTGCAACTCTCACTGGAGCAGTTCGCAGCTGAGTGTGAAGCGGCTGGGATGAGAATCAGCACCTCCAAATCTGAGACCATGGTCCTCAGTCGGAAAAGGGTGGCATGCCCTCTCCAGGTCGGGGATGAGATCCTGCCCCAAGTGGAGGAGTTCAAGTATCTTGGGGTCTTGGTCATGAGTGAGGGAAGAATGGAACGGGAGATCGACAGGCGGATCGGTGCAGCGTCTGCAGTGATGCGGACTTTGTATCGGTCCGTTGTGGTAAAGCAGGAGCTAAGCCGAAAGGCGAAGCTCTCAATTTACCGGTCGATCTTCTTCCCTACCCTCACCTGTGGTTATGAGCTGTGGGTCGTGACCGAAAGAACAAGATCCCGGGTACAAGCGGCCGAAATGAGTTTCCTCTGCAGGGTGTCTGGGCTCTCCCTTAGAGATAGGGTGAGAAGCTCGGTCATCCGGGATGATCTCAGAGTAGAGCCGCTGCTCCTTCACATCGAGGAGCCAGATGAGGTGGCTGGGGCATCTGATTCGGATGCCTCCCGGACGCCTCCCTGGTGAGGTGTTCAGGGCACGTCCCACCGGGAGGAGACCCCGGGGACGACCCAGGACACGCTGGAGAGACTACGTCCTTCGGCTGGCCTGGGAACGCCTCGGGATCCCCCCGGAAGAGCTGGATGAAGTGGCTGGGGAGAGGGAAGTCTGGGCGTCCCTGCCCCCGCGACCCGACCCGGATAAGCGGTAGAAAATGGATGGATGGATGGAAAGTTGAGGTTAAGCGATTTAACTCTGCCCTGTGATTGGCTGGCAACCAGTTCAGGATGTAACCCGCCTCTCGCCCACAGTCCGCTGGGATACGCTCCAGCACACCCGCGACCCTAATGAGGATAAGTGCTTTGGAAAATGGATGGATGGATGATTTTTAACGTTTCCCAGTGACCCAGAACCTCTTATGTTGGGGTAAAAACGCTGAATTTGGCAACCCATTTAGTGTGGCCGCGGCCACCATTCATGATTACATCGCAACTGCGCAGTTGCGCGAGGTGCGTTCAGGGACAGTGTGTAAATGGCAGCGATTGTGTTCTTTGGTACATAAATTGATTACTACGTAAATTATTATTTGTATCAGAATGCTTTAGTTAAAACACTGTACAATCACACTCTCATAATTTGGAATTTATTTTGTAATTATAAGAGTAAATAATATAAAATATTTAGTTAATATAGTCAGGAAGAGCTGCGAGAAATGCCATTATCATTGTCCTTTCACCATCATTCCTGTCACACTGTGTTGCATGTTTTTGTTTACGCATGAAGGACAAAAGTCCTGTTTTTGTTTTATTTTCCAATTTTAAAATAGATTATTCAAGCAACAAGTTTTTCCTCATGTTTTAAGATTGCAGGATGAAAGCTGCAGCTCGCTAGGAGTGTGGACTGAAAGCAGGTGTGGTTTTTGATATAGGCTATACGGGCAGCCACCCAGGGCAACATTCTGTGTGTGTGTGGGGCGCAATCGACGGCCGTTGCACAGGGCGCCATTCACCTCTGACTGAATGGGTGCCAAAAACGAGGAAATTAAATGCCAGTATTTTGAGGGAAATAGTCCGTCACCAATATATTGAGAAAAAAAGAATTATAAACTAGTTCATTTTTTGAACAGTGAACTTAGTTCAAAACTTTGAATTATGAACTATGAACAGAACTAGTTCATTTTTGGGACAGTGAATTGGACTTTGAGCTAGTTTCCATAGAAAATGAACTTACCCAACACTGACAACTAAAACAAGAGTCGACCAAAGCTCCATCTCACTCTCTGCTCCACACTGCTTGGTTGCGGCCAGCCGAGCCAGCTGCTCTGGTCACAGCGATAAAAAACACTCGACCAGTGACCACATCGATCCTGCCAGTCGTATATGCTTCTCACTGTTATTGGTTGTCTTTATGTGCAGCACTTTGTTACAGCTGTTTTTTTTAAGTGTTCTATAAATAAAGTTGAGTTGAGCGTTTCAAAGTTTAAGCTACACAGACCTGTACAGTAAAAGTGCCAGTGGCTCATTAAATAACATATGGATCCTTCCTTTGATCGCTTTGCCGTTACTTGGATAACTGTTCCAATTTTGACTAGTTTGACTCTGTCCTTGTTGTCATATGAGTTTACCTGCCGACCGGACGTTAACACGCCACATGACACCAAACACAGAATTGCTGTGTGTAGAGTCCATTGGTGGAGAAAGCATTTAGCTGTGGACACGCCAACAGCGGCAAAGTGAGGTCTGAGTACCCCAGCTCACGCTGCTAACTAATAAAAAGGAAAATGACAACAGGAATTGGTTGTCAGAGTGGGTGTTGCCTGCTTCAATACCTTCCACTGTACCTGTTGAGTGATGCCAGTAGAGTTTTGACGACAAAGCCATCCGAATCTTCCACTCCCTGGAGGAGGGTGATGTCACAACGAGACAAGACCTATATACACACACACACACTTTTGAGCACATTAAAATTAAGATTACTTGTGTGTATGTGCCTGTGTATAAGGTACCCGTGTGAGCGTGTGCAGCACTCTGTAGTTTGAAACCTTCTTAGAGTCAAGCTTCTGCACATTGTAGGCACAGATCCTGAACGCTGAGACAGCCCTGCATCCAACCACCACGCACAGGACAGCCAGCCAGAGACAATGATGAGGAGCGCCTCCCCTCATGATCAACTGTGATACAAAACACACATGAACCCTGTTTGCAGAGAGGTGACACTTGAAGGAAGTCAGGTCAAAAAATAGCTGTACATGCAGGGGCAAGCAGTGAAAATTTACTGTAAAACAGTCCCCTCCAAAAGTATTGGAACAGCAGTGTCAATTCCTTTGTTTTTGTTGTATACTGAAGACATTTGTGTTTCAGATCAAAAAATGAATATGAGACAAAAGTTAAAAATTCCAGCTTTCATTTCATGGTATTTACATCTAGATGTGTTAAACCAGTGGTCCCCAACCACGGTCAGCAGACCCGTACCAGGACGTGAGGCTTTTGTTACCGGGCCGCAGAGAAAGAATGACCAATTTATATAATTTCAATTCACGTGTCAGTGTGTTTTATTTAGAAAATTGACCGGATCTTCTCCGCCGCAACAGCTGCGCGTCTCAATTGACACGTCAAGACTGCAGAGAACGCTTCCGTTTCCGGTCCCAGCCGGCTCGAACGCTTCTGTTTCCGGTCCGAGCGGGCTGGCTAATGGCGGCAGAGCTCAAAGTACAAAATCATTTCATAAACTAATTCAGCTCATTACATTTTCTGAAAAGCATTGTTCTTTTGAACGAAACGTTTGCGAACAAAACAACACTATCATGAGTCCTACTTAAAATACGGGTTTATCGCAACAGTTAATTCTCATGCACCAAGTCCGCTCTGATACAGATACAGTCGTAGGTTTCTGCTCGACACAGGTAGAACTACTTTTACGGAGTTCAAAGTCTACTCTCATTGAGGAGTTACGGAACTGCAGTCTGGTCTGGCTGCCTACAACTCCGGTCCCCACAGTGGACGTGCCACGAACGAGGAAGCAGAAGCGAGGCAAAGGCGCGCGTTTGTGTGTGTGTGTATGTACGTATGCATGTATGTGTGTGTATGTATGTATATATATATATAAATATATATATATATATATATATATATATATATATATATATATATATATATATATAAATATATATATATATATATATATATATATACATACATGTATATATAT
>NW_026903062.1:0-43829 GCF_024500385.1 Phyllopteryx taeniolatus
CATGGAGCTCTGAAGCGTCTGATCTGACGCCCGGAAGGGAGCTCCGACTTCCCGCAATGTACCTCTGGCATCAAGCATGGAGCTCTCCCTTCCAGCATGGAGCTCTCCCTTCCAGCATGGAGCTCTCCCTTCCAGCATGGAGCTCTGAAGCGTCTGATCCGACGCCCGGAAGGGAGCTCCGACTTCCTGCATGGACCTCTGGCATCAAGCATGGACCTCTGGCATCAAGCATGGAGCTCTCCCTTCCAGCATGGAGCTCTCCCTTCCAGCATGGAGCTCTGAAGCGTCTTATCTGACGCCCGGAAGGGAGCTCCGACTTCCCGCATGGACTTCTGGCATCAAGCATGGAGCTCTCCCTTCCAGCATGGAGCTCTCCCTTCCAGCATGGAGCTCTGAAGCGTCTGATCCGACGCCCGGAAGGGAGCTCCGACAGCTCTCCCTTCCAGCATGGAGATCTCCCTTCCAGCATGGAGCTCTGAAGCGTCTGATCCGACGCCCGGAAGGGAGCTCCGACTTCCCGCAATGTACCTCTGGCATCAAGCATGGACCTCTGGCATCAAGCATGGACCTCTGGCATCAAGCATGGAGCTCTCCCTTCCAGCATGGAGCTCTGAAGCGTCTGATCCGACGCCCGGAAGGGAGCTCCGACTTCCCGCATGGACTTCTGGCATCAAGCATGGAGCTCTCCCTTCCAGCATGGAGCTCTCCCTTCCAGCATGGAGATCTCCCTTCCAGCATGGAGCTCTGAAGCGTCTGATCTGACGCCCGGAAGGGAGCTCCGACTTCCCGCAATGTACCTCTGGCATCAAGCATGGAGCTCTCCCTTCCAGCATGGAGCTCTCCCTTCCAGCATGGAGCTCTCCCTTCCAGCATGGAGCTCTGAAGCGTCTGATCCGACGCCCGGAAGGGAGCTCCGACTTCCTGCATGGACCTCTGGCATCAAGCATGGACCTCTGGCATCAAGCATGGAGCTCTCCCTTCCAGCATGGAGCTCTCCCTTCCAGCATGGAGCTCTGAAGCGTCTTATCTGACGCCCGGAAGGGAGCTCCGACTTCCCGCATGGACTTCTGGCATCAAGCATGGAGCTCTCCCTTCCAGCATGGAGCTCTCCCTTCCAGCATGGAGCTCTGAAGCGTCTGATCCGACGCCCGGAAGGGAGCTCCGACAGCTCTCCCTTCCAGCATGGAGATCTCCCTTCCAGCATGGAGCTCTGAAGCGTCTGATCCGACGCCCGGAAGGGAGCTCCGACTTCCCGCAATGTACCTCTGGCATCAAGCATGGACCTCTGGCATCAAGCATGGACCTCTGGCATCAAGCATGGAGCTCTCCCTTCCAGCATGGAGCTCTGAAGCGTCTGATCCGACGCCCGGAAGGGAGCTCCGACTTCCCGCATGGACTTCTGGCATCAAGCATGGAGCTCTCCCTTCCAGCATGGAGCTCTCCCTTCCAGCATGGAGATCTCCCTTCCAGCATGGAGCTCTGAAGCGTCTGATCTGACGCCCGGAAGGGAGCTCCGACTTCCCGCAATGTACCTCTGGCATCAAGCATGGACCTCTGGCATCAAGCATGGAGCTCTCCCTTCCAGCATGGAGCTCTGAAGCGTCTGATCCGACGCCCGGAAGGGAGCTCCGACTTCCCGCATGGACTTCTGGCATCAAGCATGGAGCTCTCCCTTCCAGCATGGAGCTCTCCCTTCCAGCATGGAGATCTCCCTTCCAGCATGGAGCTCTGAAGCGTCTGATCTGACGCCCGGAAGGGAGCTCCGACTTCCCGCAATGTACCTCTGGCATCAAGCATGGAGCTCTCCCTTCCAGCATGGAGCTCTCCCTTCCAGCATGGAGCTCTCCCTTCCAGCATGGAGCTCTGAAGCGTCTGATCCGACGCCCGGAAGGGAGCTCCGACTTCCTGCATGGACCTCTGGCATCAAGCATGGACCTCTGGCATCAAGCATGGAGCTCTCCCTTCCAGCATGGAGCTCTCCCTTCCACGCATGGAGCTCTGAAGCGTCTGATCTGACGCCCGGAAGGGAGCTCCGACTTCCCGCCAATGTACCCTCTGGCATCAAGCATGGAGCTCTCCCCTTCCAGCATGGAGCTCTCCCTTCCAGCATGGAGCTCTCCCTTCCAGCATGGAGCTCTGAAGCGTCTGATCCGACGCCCGGAGAGGGAGCTCCGAACTTCTGCATGGACCTCTGGCATCAAGCATGGCCCTCTGGCATCAAGCATGGAGCTCTCCCTTCCAGCATGGAGCTCTCCCTTCCAGCATGGGCTCTGAAGCGTCTTATCTGACGCCCGGAAGGACGCTCCGACTTCCGATGGACTTATGGCATCAAGCATGGAGCTCTCCCTTCCAGCATGGAGCTCTCCCTTCCAGCATGGAGCTCTGAGCGTCCTGATCTGACGCCCGAAGGGAAGCTCCGACTTCCCGCATGGGACCTCTGGCATCAAGCATGGACCTCTGGCATCAAGCATGGAGCTCTCCCTTCCAGCATGGAGCTCTGAAGCGTCTGATCCGACGCCCGGAAGGGAGCTCCGACTTCCTGCATGGACCTCTGGCATCAAGCATGGACCTCTGGCATCAAGCATGGAGCTCTCCCTTCCAGCATGGAGCTCTCCCTTCCAGCATGGAGCTCTGAAGCGTCTGATCTGACGCCCGGAAGGGAGCTCCGACTTCCCGCAATGTACCTCTGGCATCAAGCATGGAGCTCTCCCTTCCAGCATGGAGCTCTCCCTTCCAGCATGGAGCTCTCCCTTCCAGCATGGAGCTCTGAAGCGTCTGATCCGACGCCCGGAAGGGAGCTCCGACTTCCTGCATGGACCTCTGGCATCAAGCATGGACCTCTGGCATCAAGCATGGAGCTCTCCCTTCCAGCATGGAGCTCTCCCTTCCAGCATGGAGCTCTGAAGCGTCTTATCTGACGCCCGGAAGGGAGCTCCGACTTCCCGCATGGACTTCTGGCATCAAGCATGGAGCTCTCCCTTCCAGCATGGAGCTCTCCCTTCCAGCATGGAGCTCTGAAGCGTCTGATCCGACGCCCGGAAGGGAGCTCCGACAGCTCTCCCTTCCAGCATGGAGATCTCCCTTCCAGCATGGAGCTCTGAAGCGTCTGATCCGACGCCCGGAAGGGAGCTCCGACTTCCCGCAATGTACCTCTGGCATCAAGCATGGACCTCTGGCATCAAGCATGGAGCTCTCCCTTCCAGCATGGAGCTCTGAAGCGTCTGATCCGACGCCCGGAAGGGAGCTCCGACTTCCCGCATGGACTTCTGGCATCAAGCATGGAGCTCTCCCTTCCAGCATGGAGCTCTCCCTTCCAGCATGGAGATCTCCCTTCCAGCATGGAGCTCTGAAGCGTCTGATCTGACGCCCGGAAGGGAGCTCCGACTTCCCGCAATGTACCTCTGGCATCAAGCATGGAGCTCTCCCTTCCAGCATGGAGCTCTCCCTTCCAGCATGGAGCTCTCCCTTCCAGCATGGAGCTCTGAAGCGTCTGATCCGACGCCCGGAAGGGAGCTCCGACTTCCTGCATGGACCTCTGGCATCAAGCATGGACCTCTGGCATCAAGCATGGAGCTCTCCCTTCCAGCATGGAGCTCTCCCTTCCAGCATGGAGCTCTGAAGCGTCTTATCTGACGCCCGGAAGGGAGCTCCGACTTCCCGCATGGACTTCTGGCATCAAGCATGGAGCTCTCCCTTCCAGCATGGAGCTCTCCCTTCCAGCATGGAGCTCTGAAGCGTCTGATCCGACGCCCGGAAGGGAGCTCCGACAGCTCTCCCTTCCAGCATGGAGATCTCCCTTCCAGCATGGAGCTCTGAAGCGTCTGATCCGACGCCCGGAAGGGAGCTCCGACTTCCCGCAATGTACCTCTGGCATCAAGCATGGACCTCTGGCATCAAGCATGGACCTCTGGCATCAAGCATGGAGCTCTCCCTTCCAGCATGGAGCTCTGAAGCGTCTGATCCGACGCCGAAGGGACAGCTCTCCCTTCCAGCATGGAGATCTCCCTTCCAGCATGGAGCTCTGAAGCGTCTGATCTGACGCCCGGTAGGGAGCTCCGACTTCCCGCAATGTACCTCTGGCATCAAGCATGGACCTCTGGCATCAAGCATGGAGCTCTCCCTTCCAGCATGGAGCTCTGAAGCGTCTGATCCGACGCCCGGAAGGGAGCTCCGACTTCCCGCATGGACTTCTGGCATCAAGCATGGAGCTCTCCCTTCCAGCATGGAGCTCTCCCTTCCAGCATGGAGATCTCCCTTCCAGCATGGAGCTCTGAAGCGTCTGATCTGACGCCCGGAAGGGAGCTCCGACTTCCCGCAATGTACCTCTGGCATCAAGCATGGAGCTCTCCCTTCCAGCATGGAGCTCTCCCTTCCAGCATGGAGCTCTCCCTTCCAGCATGGAGCTCTGAAGCGTCTGATCCGACGCCCGGAAGGGAGCTCCGACTTCCTGCATGGACCTCTGGCATCAAGCATGGACCTCTGGCATCAAGCATGGAGCTCTCCCTTCCAGCATGGAGCTCTCCCTTCCAGCATGGAGCTCTGAAGCGTCTTATCTGACGCCCGGAAGGGAGCTCCGACTTCCCGCATGGACTTCTGGCATCAAGCATGGAGCTCTCCCTTCCAGCATGGAGCTCTCCCTTCCAGCATGGAGCTCTGAAGCGTCTGATCCGACGCCCGGAAGGGAGCTCCGACAGCTCTCCCTTCCAGCATGGAGATCTCCCTTCCAGCATGGAGCTCTGAAGCGTCTGATCCGACGCCCGGAAGGGAGCTCCGACTTCCCGCAATGTACCTCTGGCATCAAGCATGGACCTCTGGCATCAAGCATGGACCTCTGGCATCAAGCATGGAGCTCTCCCTTCCAGCATGGAGCTCTGAAGCGTCTGATCCGACGCCCGGAAGGGAGCTCCGACAGCTCTCCCTTCCAGCATGGAGATCTCCCTTCCAGCATGGAGCTCTGAAGCGTCTGATCTGACGCCCGGTAGGGAGCTCCGACTTCCCGCAATGTACCTCTGGCATCAAGCATGGACCTCTGGCATCAAGCATGGAGCTCTCCCTTCCAGCATGGAGCTCTGAAGCGTCTGATCCGACGCCCGGAAGGGAGCTCCGACTTCCCGCATGGACTTCTGGCATCAAGCATGGAGCTCTCCCTTCCAGCATGGAGCTCTCCCTTCCAGCATGGAGATCTCCCTTCCAGCATGGAGCTCTGAAGCGTCTGATCTGACGCCCGGAAGGGAGCTCCGACTTCCCGCAATGTACCTCTGGCATCAAGCATGGAGCTCTCCCTTCCAGCATGGAGCTCTCCCTTCCAGCATGGAGCTCTCCCTTCCAGCATGGAGCTCTGAAGCGTCTGATCCGACGCCCGGAAGGGAGCTCCGACTTCCTGCATGGACCTCTGGCATCAAGCATGGACCTCTGGCATCAAGCATGGAGCTCTCCCTTCCAGCATGGAGCTCTCCCTTCCAGCATGGAGCTCTGAAGCGTCTTATCTGACGCCCGGAAGGGAGCTCCGACTTCCCGCATGGACTTCTGGCATCAAGCATGGAGCTCTCCCTTCCAGCATGGAGCTCTCCCTTCCAGCATGGAGCTCTGAAGCGTCTGATCCGACGCCCGGAAGGGAGCTCCGACAGCTCTCCCTTCCAGCATGGAGATCTCCCTTCCAGCATGGAGCTCTGAAGCGTCTGATCCGACGCCCGGAAGGGAGCTCCGACTTCCCGCAATGTACCTCTGGCATCAAGCATGGACCTCTGGCATCAAGCATGGACCTCTGGCATCAAGCATGGAGCTCTCCCTTCCAGCATGGAGCTCTGAAGCGTCTGATCCGACGCCCGGAAGGGAGCTCCGACTTCCCGCATGGACTTCTGGCATCAAGCATGGAGCTCTCCCTTCCAGCATGGAGCTCTCCCTTCCAGCATGGAGATCTCCCTTCCAGCATGGAGCTCTGAAGCGTCTGATCTGACGCCCGGAAGGGAGCTCCGACTTCCCGCAATGTACCTCTGGCATCAAGCATGGAGCTCTCCCTTCCAGCATGGAGCTCTCCCTTCCAGCATGGAGCTCTCCCTTCCAGCATGGAGCTCTGAAGCGTCTGATCCGACGCCCGGAAGGGAGCTCCGACTTCCTGCATGGACCTCTGGCATCAAGCATGGACCTCTGGCATCAAGCATGGAGCTCTCCCTTCCAGCATGGAGCTCTCCCTTCCAGCATGGAGCTCTGAAGCGTCTGATCTGACGCCCGGAAGGGAGCTCCGACTTCCCGCAATGTACCTCTGGCATCAAGCATGGAGCTCTCCCTTCCAGCATGGAGCTCTCCCTTCCAGCATGGAGCTCTCCCTTCCAGCATGGAGCTCTGAAGCGTCTGATCCGACGCCCGGAAGGGAGCTCCGACTTCCTGCATGGACCTCTGGCATCAAGCATGGACCTCTGGCATCAAGCATGGAGCTCTCCCTTCCAGCATGGAGCTCTCCCTTCCAGCATGGAGCTCTGAAGCGTCTTATCTGACGCCCGGAAGGGAGCTCCCGCATGGACTTCTGGCATCAAGCATGGAGCTCTCCCTTCCAGCATGGAGCTCTCCCTTCCAGCATGGAGCTCTGAAGCGTCTGATCTGACGCCCGGAAGGGAGCTCCGACTTCCCGCATGGACCTCTGGCATCAAGCATGGACCTCTGGCATCAAGCATGGAGCTCTCCCTTCCAGCATGGAGCTCTGAAGCGTCTGATCCGACGCCCGGAAGGGAGCTCCGACTTCCCGCATGGACTTCTGGCATCAAGCATGGAGCTCTCCCTTCCAGCATGGAGCTCTCCCTTCCAGCATGGAGATCTCCCTTCCAGCATGGAGCTCTGAAGCGTCTGATCTGACGCCCGGAAGGGAGCTCCGACTTCCCGCAATGTACCTCTGGCATCAAGCATGGAGCTCTCCCTTCCAGCATGGAGCTCTCCCTTCCAGCATGGAGCTCTCCCTTCCAGCATGGAGCTCTGAAGCGTCTGATCCGACGCCCGGAAGGGAGCTCCGACTTCCTGCATGGACCTCTGGCATCAAGCATGGACCTCTGGCATCAAGCATGGAGCTCTCCCTTCCAGCATGGAGCTCTCCCTTCCAGCATGGAGCTCTGAAGCGTCTTATCTGACGCCCGGAAGGGAGCTCCGACTTCCCGCATGGACTTCTGGCATCAAGCATGGAGCTCTCCCTTCCAGCATGGAGCTCTCCCTTCCAGCATGGAGCTCTGAAGCGTCTGATCCGACGCCCGGAAGGGAGCTCCGACAGCTCTCCCTTCCAGCATGGAGATCTCCCTTCCAGCATGGAGCTCTGAAGCGTCTGATCCGACGCCCGGAAGGGAGCTCCGACTTCCCGCAATGTACCTCTGGCATCAAGCATGGACCTCTGGCATCAAGCATGGACCTCTGGCATCAAGCATGGAGCTCTCCCTTCCAGCATGGAGCTCTGAAGCGTCTGATCCGACGCCCGGAAGGGAGCTCCGACTTCCCGCATGGACTTCTGGCATCAAGCATGGAGCTCTCCCTTCCAGCATGGAGCTCTCCCTTCCAGCATGGAGATCTCCCTTCCAGCATGGAGCTCTGAAGCGTCTGATCTGACGCCCGGAAGGGAGCTCCGACTTCCCGCAATGTACCTCTGGCATCAAGCATGGAGCTCTCCCTTCCAGCATGGAGCTCTCCCTTCCAGCATGGAGCTCTCCCTTCCAGCATGGAGCTCTGAAGCGTCTGATCCGACGCCCGGAAGGGAGCTCCGACTTCCTGCATGGACCTCTGGCATCAAGCATGGACCTCTGGCATCAAGCATGGAGCTCTCCCTTCCAGCATGGAGCTCTCCCTTCCAGCATGGAGCTCTGAAGCGTCTTATCTGACGCCCGGAAGGGAGCTCCGACTTCCCGCATGGACTTCTGGCATCAAGCATGGAGCTCTCCCTTCCAGCATGGAGCTCTCCCTTCCAGCATGGAGCTCTGAAGCGTCTGATCCGACGCCCGGAAGGGAGCTCCGACTTCCCGCATGGACCTCTGGCATCAAGCATGGACCTCTGGCATCAAGCATGGAGCTCTCCCTTCCAGCATGGAGCTCTGAAGCGTCTGATCCGACGCCCGGAAGGGAGCTCCGACTTCCCGCATGGACTTCTGGCATCAAGCATGGAGCTCTCCCTTCCAGCATGGAGCTCTCCCTTCCAGCATGGAGATCTCCCTTCCAGCATGGAGCTCTGAAGCGTCTGATCTGACGCCCGGAAGGGAGCTCCGACTTCCCGCAATGTACCTCTGGCATCAAGCATGGAGCTCTCCCTTCCAGCATGGAGCTCTCCCTTCCAGCATGGAGCTCTCCCTTCCAGCATGGAGCTCTGAAGCGTCTGATCCGACGCCCGGAAGGGAGCTCCGACTTCCTGCATGGACCTCTGGCATCAAGCATGGACCTCTGGCATCAAGCATGGAGCTCTCCCTTCCAGCATGGAGCTCTCCCTTCCAGCATGGAGCTCTGAAGCGTCTTATCTGACGCCCGGAAGGGAGCTCCGACTTCCCGCATGGACTTCTGGCATCAAGCATGGAGCTCTCCCTTCCAGCATGGAGCTCTCCCTTCCAGCATGGAGCTCTGAAGCGTCTGATCTGACGCACGGAAGGGAGCTCCGACTTCCCGCATGGACCTCTGGCATCAAGCATGGACCTCTGGCATCAAGCATGGAGCACTCCCTTCCAGCATGGAGATCTCCCTCCAGCATGGAGCTCTGAAGCGTCTGATCTGACGCCCGGTAGGGAGGCTCCGACTTCCCGCAATGTACCTCTGGCATCAAGCATGGAGCTCTCCCTTCCAGCATGGAGCTCTCCCTTCCAGCATGGAGCTCTCCCTTCCAGCATGGAGCTCTGAAGCGTCTTATCTGACGCCCGGAAGGGAGCTCCGACTTCCCGCATGGACTTCTGGCATCAAGCATGGAGCTCTCCCTTCCAGCATGGAGCTCTCCCTTCCAGCATGGAGCTCTGAAGCGTCTGATCTGACGCCCGGAAGGGAGCTCCGACTTCCCGCATGGACCTCTGGCATCAAGCATGGACCTCTGGCATCAAGCATGGAGCTCTCCCTTCCAGCATGGAGATCTCCCTTCCAGCATGGAGCTCTGAAGCGTCTGATCCGACGCCCGGAAGGGAGCTCCGACAGCTCTCCCTTCCAGCATGGAGATCTCCCTTCCAGCATGGAGCTCTGAAGCGTCTGATCCGACGCCGGAAGGGAGCTCCGACAGCTCTCCCTTCCAGCATGGAGCTCTCCCTTCCAGCATGGAGCTCTGAAGCGTCTGATCTGACGCCCGGTAGGGAGCTCCGACTTCCCGCAATGTACCTCTGGCATCAAGCATGGACCTCTGGCATCAAGCATGGAGCTCTCCCTTCCAGCATGGAGCTCTCCCTTCCAGCATGGAGATCTCCCTTCCAGCATGGAGCTCTGAAGCGTCTGATCCGACGCCCGGAAGGGAGCTCCGACAGCTCTCCCTTCCAGCATGGAGATCTCCCTTCCAGCATGGAGCTCTGAAGCGTCTGATCTGACGCCCGGTAGGGAGCTCCGACTTCCCGCAATGTACCTCTGGCATCAAGCATGGACCTCTGGCATCAAGCATGGAGCTCTCCCTTCCAGCATGGAGCTCTGAAGCGTCTGATCTGACATGGAGCGGCAAAGACTTGGACAGCCGAAGCCACCACACTGAGGTATGGAGGAAGGGATGACTACAGCGCCCCACACGACCGAAATCGGTACTTCACACGCGAAACTGCCTCTGGTAGAAACTCCATTCATTTGAATGGGAAGATGACTACTTGGGTCGCTCGCACCAGCAAGGAGCATCACTTTCCAGCATGGAGCTCTCCCTTCCAGCTTGGAGCTCTCCCTTCCAGCTTGGAGCTCTCCCTTCCAGCATGGAGCTCTGAAGCGTCTGATCCGACGCCCGGAAGGGAGCTCCGACTTCCTGCATGGACCTCTGGCATCAAGCATGGACCTCTGGCATCAAGCATGGAGCTCTCCCTTCCAGCATGGAGATCTCCCTTCCAGCATGGAGCTCTCCCTTCCAGCATGGAGCTCTGAAGCGTCTGATCCGACGCCCGGAAGGGAGCTCCGACTTCCCGCATGGACCTCTGGCATCAAGCATGGACCTCTGGCATCAAGCATGGAGCTCTCCCTTCCAGCATGGAGCGCTCCCTTCCAGCATGGAGCGCTCCCTTCCAGCATGGAGCTCTCCCTTCCAGCATGGAGCTCTGAAGCGTCTGATCCGATGCCCGGAAGGGAGCTCCGACAGCTCTCCCTTCCAGCATGGAGATCTCCCTTCCAGCATGGAGCTCTGAAGCGTCTGATCCGACGCCCGGAAGGGAGCTCCGACAGCTCTCCCTTCCAGCATGGAGCTCTCCCTTCCAGCATGGAGCTCTGAAGCGTCTGATCTGACGCCCGGAAGGGAGCTCCGACTTCCCGCATGGACCTCTGGCATCAAGCATGGACCTCTGGCATCAAGCATGGAGCTCTCCCTTCCAGCATGGAGATCTCCCTTCCAGCATGGAGCTCTGAAGCGTCTGATCCGACGCCCGGAAGGGAGCTCCGACAGCTCTCCCTTCCAGCATGGAGATCTCCCTTCCAGCATGGAGCTCTGAAGCGTCTGATCCGACGCCGGAAGGGAGCTCCGACAGCTCTCCCTTCCAGCATGGAGCTCTCCCTTCCAGCATGGAGCTCTGAAGCGTCTGATCTGACGCCCGGTAGGGAGCTCCGACTTCCCGCAATGTACCTCTGGCATCAAGCATGGACCTCTGGCATCAAGCATGGAGCTCTCCCTTCCAGCATGGAGCTCTCCCTTCCAGCATGGAGATCTCCCTTCCAGCATGGAGCTCTGAAGCGTCTGATCCGACGCCCGGAAGGGAGCTCCGACAGCTCTCCCTTCCAGCATGGAGATCTCCCTTCCAGCATGGAGCTCTGAAGCGTCTGATCTGACGCCCGGTAGGGAGCTCCGACTTCCCGCAATGTACCTCTGGCATCAAGCATGGACCTCTGGCATCAAGCATGGAGCTCTCCCTTCCAGCATGGAGCTCTCCCTTCCAGCATGGAGATCTCCCTTCCAGCATGGAGCTCTGAAGCGTCTGATCCGACGCCCGGAAGGGAGCTCCGACAGCTCTCCCTTCCAGCATGGAGATCTCCCTTCCAGCATGGAGCTCTGAAGCGTCTGATCTGACGCCCGGTAGGGAGCTCCGACTTCCCGCAATGTACCTCTGGCATCAAGCATGGACCTCTGGCATCAAGCATGGAGCTCTCCCTTCCAGCATGGAGCTCTGAAGCGTCTGATCTGACATGGAGCGGCAAAGACTTGGACAGCCGAAGCCACCACACTGAGGTATGGAGGAAGGGATGACTACAGCGCCCCACACGACCGAAATCGGTACTTCACACGCGAAACTGCCTCTGGTAGAAACTCCATTCATTTGAATGGGAAGATGACTACTTGGGTCGCTCGCACCAGCAAGGAGCATCACTTTCCAGCATGGAGCTCTCCCTTCCAGCTTGGAGCTCTCCCTTCCAGCTTGGAGCTCTCCCTTCCAGCATGGAGCTCTGAAGCGTCTGATCCGACGCCCGGAAGGGAGCTCCGACTTCCTGCATGGACCTCTGGCATCAAGCATGGACCTCTGGCATCAAGCATGGAGCTCTCCCTTCCAGCATGGAGATCTCCCTTCCAGCATGGAGCTCTCCCTTCCAGCATGGAGCTCTGAAGCGTCTGATCCGACGCCCGGAAGGGAGCTCCGACTTCCCGCATGGACCTCTGGCATCAAGCATGGACCTCTGGCATCAAGCATGGAGCTCTCCCTTCCAGCATGGAGCGCTCCCTTCCAGCATGGAGCGCTCCCTTCCAGCATGGAGCTCTCCCTTCCAGCATGGAGCTCTGAAGCGTCTGATCCGATGCCCGGAAGGGAGCTCCGACAGCTCTCCCTTCCAGCATGGAGATCTCCCTTCCAGCATGGAGCTCTGAAGCGTCTGATCCGACGCCCGGAAGGGAGCTCCGACTTCCCGCAATGTACCTCTGGCATCAAGCATGGACCTCTGGCATCAAGCATGGACCTCTGGCATCAAGCATGGAGCTCTCCCTTCCAGCATGGAGCTCTGAAGCGTCTGATCCGACGCCCGGAAGGGAGCTCCGACTTCCCGCATGGACTTCTGGCATCAAGCATGGAGCTCTCCCTTCCAGCATGGAGCTCTCCCTTCCAGCATGGAGATCTCCCTTCCAGCATGGAGCTCTGAAGCGTCTGATCTGACGCCCGGAAGGGAGCTCCGACTTCCCGCAATGTACCTCTGGCATCAAGCATGGAGCTCTCCCTTCCAGCATGGAGCTCTCCCTTCCAGCATGGAGCTCTCCCTTCCAGCATGGAGCTCTGAAGCGTCTGATCCGACGCCCGGAAGGGAGCTCCGACTTCCTGCATGGACCTCTGGCATCAAGCATGGACCTCTGGCATCAAGCATGGAGCTCTCCCTTCCAGCATGGAGCTCTCCCTTCCAGCATGGAGCTCTGAAGCGTCTTATCTGACGCCCGGAAGGGAGCTCCGACTTCCCTCATGGACTTCTGGCATCAAGCATGGAGCTCTCCCTTCCAGCATGGAGCTCTCCCTTCCAGCATGGAGCTCTGAAGCGTCTGATCCGACGCCCGGAAGGGAGCTCCGACAGCTCTCCCTTCCAGCATGGAGATCTCCCTTCCAGCATGGAGCTCTGAAGCGTCTGATCCGACGCCCGGAAGGGAGCTCCGACTTCCCGCAATGTACCTCTGGCATCAAGCATGGACCTCTGGCATCAAGCATGGACCTCTGGCATCAAGCATGGAGCTCTCCCTTCCAGCATGGAGCTCTGAAGCGTCTGATCCGACGCCCGGAAGGGAGCTCCGACTTCCCGCATGGACTTCTGGCATCAAGCATGGAGCTCTCCCTTCCAGCATGGAGCTCTCCCTTCCAGCATGGAGATCTCCCTTCCAGCATGGAGCTCTGAAGCGTCTGATCTGACGCCCGGAAGGGAGCTCCGACTTCCCGCAATGTACCTCTGGCATCAAGCATGGAGCTCTCCCTTCCAGCATGGAGCTCTCCCTTCCAGCATGGAGCTCTCCCTTCCAGCATGGAGCTCTGAAGCGTCTGATCCGACGCCCGGAAGGGAGCTCCGACTTCCTGCATGGACCTCTGGCATCAAGCATGGACCTCTGGCATCAAGCATGGAGCTCTCCCTTCCAGCATGGAGCTCTCCCTTCCAGCATGGAGCTCTGAAGCGTCTGATCTGACGCCCGGAAGGGAGCTCCGACTTCCCGCAATGTACCTCTGGCATCAAGCATGGAGCTCTCCCTTCCAGCATGGAGCTCTCCCTTCCAGCAGGAGCTCTCCCTTCCAGCATGGAGCTCTGAAGCGTCTGATCCGACGCCCGGAAGGGAGCTCCGACTTCCTGCATGGACCTCTGGCATCAAGCATGGACCTCTGGCATCAAGCATGGAGCTCTCCCTTCCAGCATGGAGCTCTCCCTTCCAGCATGGAGCTCTGAAGCGTCTTATCTGACGCCCGGAAGGGAGCTCCGACTTCCCGCATGGACTTCTGGCATCAAGCATGGAGCTCTCCCTTCCAGCATGGAGCTCTCCCTTCCAGCATGGAGCTCTGAAGCGTCTGATCTGACGCCCGGAAGGGAGCTCCGACTTCCCGCATGGACCTCTGGCATCAAGCATGGACCTCTGGCATCAAGCATGGAGCTCTCCCTTCCAGCATGGAGCTCTGAAGCGTCTGATCCGACGCCCGGAAGGGAGCTCCGACTTCCCGCATGGACTTCTGGCATCAAGCATGGACCTCTGGCATCAAGCATGGAGCTCTCCCTTCCAGCATGGAGCTCTCCCTTCCAGCATGGAGCTCTGAAGCGTCTGATCTGACGCCCGGAAGGGAGCTCCGACTTCCCGCAATGTACCTCTGGCATCAAGCATGGAGCTCTCCCTTCCAGCATGGAGCTCTCCCTTCCAGCATGGAGCTCTCCCTTCCAGCATGGAGCTCTGAAGCGTCTGATCCGACGCCCGGAAGGGAGCTCCGACTTCCTGCATGGACCTCTGGCATCAAGCATGGACCTCTGGCATCAAGCATGGAGCTCTCCCTTCCAGCATGGAGCTCTCCCTTCCAGCATGGAGCTCTGAAGCGTCTTATCTGACGCCCGGAAGGGAGCTCCGACTTCCCGCATGGACTTCTGGCATCAAGCATGGAGCTCTCCCTTCCAGCATGGAGCTCTCCCTTCCAGCATGGAGCTCTGAAGCGTCTGATCTGACGCCCGGAAGGGAGCTCCGACTTCCCGCATGGACCTCTGGCATCAAGCATGGACCTCTGGCATCAAGCATGGAGCTCTCCCTTCCAGCATGGAGCTCTGAAGCGTCTGATCCGACGCCCGGAAGGGAGCTCCGACTTCCCGCATGGACTTCTGGCATCAAGCATGGAGCTCTCCCTTCCAGCATGGAGCTCTCCCTTCCAGCATGGAGATCTCCCTTCCAGCATGGAGCTCTGAAGCGTCTGATCTGACGCCCGGAAGGGAGCTCCGACTTCCCGCAATGTACCTCTGGCATCAAGCATGGAGCTCTCCCTTCCAGCATGGAGCTCTCCCTTCCAGCATGGAGCTCTCCCTTCCAGCATGGAGCTCTGAAGCGTCTGATCCGACGCCCGGAAGGGAGCTCCGACTTCCTGCATGGACCTCTGGCATCAAGCATGGACCTCTGGCATCAAGCATGGAGCTCTCCCTTCCAGCATGGAGCTCTCCCTTCCAGCATGGAGCTCTGAAGCGTCTTATCTGACGCCCGGAAGGGAGCTCCGACTTCCCGCATGGACTTCTGGCATCAAGCATGGAGCTCTCCCTTCCAGCATGGAGCTCTCCCTTCCAGCATGGAGCTCTGAAGCGTCTGATCCGACGCCCGGAAGGGAGCTCCGACAGCTCTCCCTTCCAGCATGGAGATCTCCCTTCCAGCATGGAGCTCTGAAGCGTCTGATCCGACGCCCGGAAGGGAGCTCCGACTTCCCGCAATGTACCTCTGGCATCAAGCATGGACCTCTGGCATCAAGCATGGACCTCTGGCATCAAGCATGGAGCTCTCCCTTCCAGCATGGAGCTCTGAAGCGTCTGATCCGACGCCCGGAAGGGAGCTCCGACTTCCCGCATGGACTTCTGGCATCAAGCATGGAGCTCTCCCTTCCAGCATGGAGCTCTCCCTTCCAGCATGGAGATCTCCCTTCCAGCATGGAGCTCTGAAGCGTCTGATCTGACGCCCGGAAGGGAGCTCCGACTTCCCGCAATGTACCTCTGGCATCAAGCATGGAGCTCTCCCTTCCAGCATGGAGCTCTCCCTTCCAGCATGGAGCTCTCCCTTCCAGCATGGAGCTCTGAAGCGTCTGATCCGACGCCCGGAAGGGAGCTCCGACTTCCTGCATGGACCTCTGGCATCAAGCATGGACCTCTGGCATCAAGCATGGAGCTCTCCCTTCCAGCATGGAGCTCTCCCTTCCAGCATGGAGCTCTGAAGCGTCTGATCTGACGCCCGGAAGGGAGCTCCGACTTCCCGCAATGTACCTCTGGCATCAAGCATGGAGCTCTCCCTTCCAGCATGGAGCTCTCCCTTCCAGCATGGAGCTCTCCCTTCCAGCATGGAGCTCTGAAGCGTCTGATCCGACGCCCGGAAGGGAGCTCCGACTTCCTGCATGGACCTCTGGCATCAAGCATGGACCTCTGGCATCAAGCATGGAGCTCTCCCTTCCAGCATGGAGCTCTCCCTTCCAGCATGGAGCTCTGAAGCGTCTTATCTGACGCCCGGAAGGGAGCTCCGACTTCCCGCATGGACTTCTGGCATCAAGCATGGAGCTCTCCCTTCCAGCATGGAGCTCTCCCTTCCAGCATGGAGCTCTGAAGCGTCTGATCTGACGCCCGGAAGGGAGCTCCGACTTCCCGCATGGACCTCTGGCATCAAGCATGGACCTCTGGCATCAAGCATGGAGCTCTCCCTTCCAGCATGGAGCTCTGAAGCGTCTGATCCGACGCCCGGAAGGGAGCTCCGACTTCCCGCATGGACTTCTGGCATCAAGCATGGAGCTCTCCCTTCCAGCATGGAGCTCTCCCTTCCAGCATGGAGATCTCCCTTCCAGCATGGAGCTCTGAAGCGTCTGATCTGACGCCCGGAAGGGAGCTCCGACTTCCCGCAATGTACCTCTGGCATCAAGCATGGAGCTCTCCCTTCCAGCATGGAGCTCTCCCTTCCAGCATGGAGCTCTCCCTTCCAGCATGGAGCTCTGAAGCGTCTGATCCGACGCCCGGAAGGGAGCTCCGACTTCCTGCATGGACCTCTGGCATCAAGCATGGACCTCTGGCATCAAGCATGGAGCTCTCCCTTCCAGCATGGAGCTCTCCCTTCCAGCATGGAGCTCTGAAGCGTCTTATCTGACGCCCGGAAGGGAGCTCCGACTTCCCGCATGGACTTCTGGCATCAAGCATGGAGCTCTCCCTTCCAGCATGGAGCTCTCCCTTCCAGCATGGAGCTCTGAAGCGTCTGATCCGACGCCCGGAAGGGAGCTCCGACAGCTCTCCCTTCCAGCATGGAGATCTCCCTTCCAGCATGGAGCTCTGAAGCGTCTGATCCGACGCCCGGAAGGGAGCTCCGACTTCCCGCAATGTACCTCTGGCATCAAGCATGGACCTCTGGCATCAAGCATGGACCTCTGGCATCAAGCATGGAGCTCTCCCTTCCAGCATGGAGCTCTGAAGCGTCTGATCCGACGCCCGGAAGGGAGCTCCGACTTCCCGCATGGACTTCTGGCATCAAGCATGGAGCTCTCCCTTCCAGCATGGAGCTCTCCCTTCCAGCATGGAGATCTCCCTTCCAGCATGGAGCTCTGAAGCGTCTGATCTGACGCCCGGAAGGGAGCTCCGACTTCCCGCAATGTACCTCTGGCATCAAGCATGGAGCTCTCCCTTCCAGCATGGAGCTCTCCCTTCCAGCATGGAGCTCTCCCTTCCAGCATGGAGCTCTGAAGCGTCTGATCCGACGCCCGGAAGGGAGCTCCGACTTCCTGCATGGACCTCTGGCATCAAGCATGGACCTCTGGCATCAAGCATGGAGCTCTCCCTTCCAGCATGGAGCTCTCCCTTCCAGCATGGAGCTCTGAAGCGTCTTATCTGACGCCCGGAAGGGAGCTCCGACTTCCCGCATGGACTTCTGGCATCAAGCATGGAGCTCTCCCTTCCAGCATGGAGCTCTCCCTTCCAGCATGGAGCTCTGAAGCGTCTGATCCGACGCCCGGAAGGGAGCTCCGACAGCTCTCCCTTCCAGCATGGAGATCTCCCTTCCAGCATGGAGCTCTGAAGCGTCTGATCCGACGCCCGGAAGGGAGCTCCGACTTCCCGCAATGTACCTCTGGCATCAAGCATGGACCTCTGGCATCAAGCATGGACCTCTGGCATCAAGCATGGAGCTCTCCCTTCCAGCATGGAGCTCTGAAGCGTCTGATCCGACGCCCGGAAGGGAGCTCCGACAGCTCTCCCTTCCAGCATGGAGATCTCCCTTCCAGCATGGAGCTCTGAAGCGTCTGATCTGACGCCCGGTAGGGAGCTCCGACTTCCCGCAATGTACCTCTGGCATCAAGCATGGACCTCTGGCATCAAGCATGGAGCTCTCCCTTCCAGCATGGAGCTCTGAAGCGTCTGATCCGACGCCCGGAAGGGAGCTCCGACTTCCCGCATGGACTTCTGGCATCAAGCATGGAGCTCTCCCTTCCAGCATGGAGCTCTCCCTTCCAGCATGGAGATCTCCCTTCCAGCATGGAGCTCTGAAGCGTCTGATCTGACGCCCGGAAGGGAGCTCCGACTTCCCGCAATGTACCTCTGGCATCAAGCATGGAGCTCTCCCTTCCAGCATGGAGCTCTCCCTTCCAGCATGGAGCTCTCCCTTCCAGCATGGAGCTCTGAAGCGTCTGATCCGACGCCCGGAAGGGAGCTCCGACTTCCTGCATGGACCTCTGGCATCAAGCATGGACCTCTGGCATCAAGCATGGAGCTCTCCCTTCCAGCATGGAGCTCTCCCTTCCAGCATGGAGCTCTGAAGCGTCTTATCTGACGCCCGGAAGGGAGCTCCGACTTCCCGCATGGACTTCTGGCATCAAGCATGGAGCTCTCCCTTCCAGCATGGAGCTCTCCCTTCCAGCATGGAGCTCTGAAGCGTCTGATCCGACGCCCGGAAGGGAGCTCCGACAGCTCTCCCTTCCAGCATGGAGATCTCCCTTCCAGCATGGAGCTCTGAAGCGTCTGATCCGACGCCCGGAAGGGAGCTCCGACTTCCCGCAATGTACCTCTGGCATCAAGCATGGACCTCTGGCATCAAGCATGGACCTCTGGCATCAAGCATGGAGCTCTCCCTTCCAGCATGGAGCTCTGAAGCGTCTGATCCGACGCCCGGAAGGGAGCTCCGACTTCCCGCATGGACTTCTGGCATCAAGCATGGAGCTCTCCCTTCCAGCATGGAGCTCTCCCTTCCAGCATGGAGATCTCCCTTCCAGCATGGAGCTCTGAAGCGTCTGATCTGACGCCCGGAAGGGAGCTCCGACTTCCCGCAATGTACCTCTGGCATCAAGCATGGAGCTCTCCCTTCCAGCATGGAGCTCTCCCTTCCAGCATGGAGCTCTCCCTTCCAGCATGGAGCTCTGAAGCGTCTGATCCGACGCCCGGAAGGGAGCTCCGACTTCCTGCATGGACCTCTGGCATCAAGCATGGACCTCTGGCATCAAGCATGGAGCTCTCCCTTCCAGCATGGAGCTCTCCCTTCCAGCATGGAGCTCTGAAGCGTCTGATCTGACGCCCGGAAGGGAGCTCCGACTTCCCGCAATGTACCTCTGGCATCAAGCATGGAGCTCTCCCTTCCAGCATGGAGCTCTCCCTTCCAGCATGGAGCTCTCCCTTCCAGCATGGAGCTCTGAAGCGTCTGATCCGACGCCCGGAAGGGAGCTCCGACTTCCTGCATGGACCTCTGGCATCAAGCATGGACCTCTGGCATCAAGCATGGAGCTCTCCCTTCCAGCATGGAGCTCTCCCTTCCAGCATGGAGCTCTGAAGCGTCTTATCTGACGCCCGGAAGGGAGCTCCGACTTCCCGCATGGACTTCTGGCATCAAGCATGGAGCTCTCCCTTCCAGCATGGAGCTCTCCCTTCCAGCATGGAGCTCTGAAGCGTCTGATCTGACGCCCGGAAGGGAGCTCCGACTTCCCGCATGGACCTCTGGCATCAAGCATGGACCTCTGGCATCAAGCATGGAGCTCTCCCTTCCAGCATGGAGCTCTGAAGCGTCTGATCCGACGCCCGGAAGGGAGCTCCGACTTCCCGCATGGACTTCTGGCATCAAGCATGGAGCTCTCCCTTCCAGCATGGAGCTCTCCCTTCCAGCATGGAGATCTCCCTTCCAGCATGGAGCTCTGAAGCGTCTGATCTGACGCCCGGAAGGGAGCTCCGACTTCCCGCAATGTACCTCTGGCATCAAGCATGGAGCTCTCCCTTCCAGCATGGAGCTCTCCCTTCCAGCATGGAGCTCTCCCTTCCAGCATGGAGCTCTGAAGCGTCTGATCCGACGCCCGGAAGGGAGCTCCGACTTCCTGCATGGACCTCTGGCATCAAGCATGGACCTCTGGCATCAAGCATGGAGCTCTCCCTTCCAGCATGGAGCTCTCCCTTCCAGCATGGAGCTCTGAAGCGTCTTATCTGACGCCCGGAAGGGAGCTCCGACTTCCCGCATGGACTTCTGGCATCAAGCATGGAGCTCTCCCTTCCAGCATGGAGCTCTCCCTTCCAGCATGGAGCTCTGAAGCGTCTGATCCGACGCCCGGAAGGGAGCTCCGACAGCTCTCCCTTCCAGCATGGAGATCTCCCTTCCAGCATGGAGCTCTGAAGCGTCTGATCCGACGCCCGGAAGGGAGCTCCGACTTCCCGCAATGTACCTCTGGCATCAAGCATGGACCTCTGGCATCAAGCATGGACCTCTGGCATCAAGCATGGAGCTCTCCCTTCCAGCATGGAGCTCTGAAGCGTCTGATCCGACGCCCGGAAGGGAGCTCCGACTTCCCGCATGGACTTCTGGCATCAAGCATGGAGCTCTCCCTTCCAGCATGGAGCTCTCCCTTCCAGCATGGAGATCTCCCTTCCAGCATGGAGCTCTGAAGCGTCTGATCTGACGCCCGGAAGGGAGCTCCGACTTCCCGCAATGTACCTCTGGCATCAAGCATGGAGCTCTCCCTTCCAGCATGGAGCTCTCCCTTCCAGCATGGAGCTCTCCCTTCCAGCATGGAGCTCTGAAGCGTCTGATCCGACGCCCGGAAGGGAGCTCCGACTTCCTGCATGGACCTCTGGCATCAAGCATGGACCTCTGGCATCAAGCATGGAGCTCTCCCTTCCAGCATGGAGCTCTCCCTTCCAGCATGGAGCTCTGAAGCGTCTTATCTGACGCCCGGAAGGGAGCTCCGACTTCCCGCATGGACTTCTGGCATCAAGCATGGAGCTCTCCCTTCCAGCATGGAGCTCTCCCTTCCAGCATGGAGCTCTGAAGCGTCTGATCCGACGCCCGGAAGGGAGCTCCGACAGCTCTCCCTTCCAGCATGGAGATCTCCCTTCCAGCATGGAGCTCTGAAGCGTCTGATCCGACGCCCGGAAGGGAGCTCCGACTTCCCGCAATGTACCTCTGGCATCAAGCATGGACCTCTGGCATCAAGCATGGACCTCTGGCATCAAGCATGGAGCTCTCCCTTCCAGCATGGAGCTCTGAAGCGTCTGATCCGACGCCCGGAAGGGAGCTCCGACTTCCCGCATGGACTTCTGGCATCAAGCATGGAGCTCTCCCTTCCAGCATGGAGCTCTCCCTTCCAGCATGGAGATCTCCCTTCCAGCATGGAGCTCTGAAGCGTCTGATCTGACGCCCGGAAGGGAGCTCCGACTTCCCGCAATGTACCTCTGGCATCAAGCATGGAGCTCTCCCTTCCAGCATGGAGCTCTCCCTTCCAGCATGGAGCTCTCCCTTCCAGCATGGAGCTCTGAAGCGTCTGATCCGACGCCCGGAAGGGAGCTCCGACTTCCTGCATGGACCTCTGGCATCAAGCATGGACCTCTGGCATCAAGCATGGAGCTCTCCCTTCCAGCATGGAGCTCTCCCTTCCAGCATGGAGCTCTGAAGCGTCTTATCTGACGCCCGGAAGGGAGCTCCGACTTCCCGCATGGACTTCTGGCATCAAGCATGGAGCTCTCCCTTCCAGCATGGAGCTCTCCCTTCCAGCATGGAGCTCTGAAGCGTCTGATCCGACGCCCGGAAGGGAGCTCCGACAGCTCTCCCTTCCAGCATGGAGATCTCCCTTCCAGCATGGAGCTCTGAAGCGTCTGATCCGACGCCGGAAGGGAGCTCCGACAGCTCTCCCTTCCAGCATGGAGCTCTCCCTTCCAGCATGGAGCTCTGAAGCGTCTGATCTGACGCCCGGTAGGGAGCTCCGACTTCCCGCAATGTACCTCTGGCATCAAGCATGGACCTCTGGCATCAAGCATGGAGCTCTCCCTTCCAGCATGGAGCTCTCCCTTCCAGCATGGAGATCTCCCTTCCAGCATGGAGCTCTGAAGCGTCTGATCCGACGCCCGGAAGGGAGCTCCGACAGCTCTCCCTTCCAGCATGGAGATCTCCCTTCCAGCATGGAGCTCTGAAGCGTCTGATCCGACGCCGGAAGGGAGCTCCGACAGCTCTCCCTTCCAGCATGGAGCTCTCCCTTCCAGCATGGAGCTCTGAAGCGTCTGATCTGACGCCCGGTAGGGAGCTCCGACTTCCCGCAATGTACCTCTGGCATCAAGCATGGACCTCTGGCATCAAGCATGGAGCTCTCCCTTCCAGCATGGAGCTCTCCCTTCCAGCATGGAGATCTCCCTTCCAGCATGGAGCTCTGAAGCGTCTGATCCGACGCCCGGAAGGGAGCTCCGACAGCTCTCCCTTCCAGCATGGAGATCTCCCTTCCAGCATGGAGCTCTGAAGCGTCTGATCCGACGCCCGGAAGGGAGCTCCGACAGCTCTCCCTTCCAGCATGGAGATCTCCCTTCCAGCATGGAGCTCTGAAGCGTCTGATCTGACGCCCGGTAGGGAGCTCCGACTTCCCGCAATGTACCTCTGGCATCAAGCATGGACCTCTGGCATCAAGCATGGACCTCTGGCATCAAGCATGGAGCTCTGAAGCGTCTGATCCGACGCCCGGAAGGGAGCTCCGACTTCCCGCAATGTACCTCTGGCATCAAGCATGGACCTCTGGCATCAAGCATGGACCTCTGGCATCAAGCATGGAGCTCTCCCTTCCAGCATGGAGCTCTCCCTTCCAGCATGGAGATCTCCCTTCCAGCATGGAGCTCTGAAGCGTCTGATCTGACGCCCGGTAGGGAGCTCCGATAGCTCTCCCTTCCAGCATGGAGATCTCCCTTCCAGCATGGAGCTCTGAAGCGTCTGATCCGACGCCCGGAAGGGAGCTCCGACAGCTCTCCCTTCCAGCATGGAGCTCTCCCTTCCAGCATGGAGCTCTGAAGCGTCTTATCTGACGCCCGGAAGGGAGCTCCGACTTCCCGCATGGACTTCTGGCATCAAGCATGGAGCTCTCCCTTCCAGCATGGAGCTCTCCCTTCCAGCATGGAGCTCTGAAGCGTCTGATCTGACGCCCGGAAGGGAGCTCCGACTTCCCGCATGGACCTCTGGCATCAAGCATGGACCTCTGGCATCAAGCATGGAGCTCTCCCTTCCAGCATGGAGATCTCCCTTCCAGCATGGAGCTCTGAAGCGTCTGATCCGACGCCCGGAAGGGAGCTCCGACAGCTCTCCCTTCCAGCATGGAGATCTCCCTTCCAGCATGGAGCTCTGAAGCGTCTGATCCGACGCCGGAAGGGAGCTCCGACAGCTCTCCCTTCCAGCATGGAGCTCTCCCTTCCAGCATGGAGCTCTGAAGCGTCTGATCTGACGCCCGGTAGGGAGCTCCGACTTCCCGCAATGTACCTCTGGCATCAAGCATGGACCTCTGGCATCAAGCATGGAGCTCTCCCTTCCAGCATGGAGCTCTCCCTTCCAGCATGGAGATCTCCCTTCCAGCATGGAGCTCTGAAGCGTCTGATCCGACGCCCGGAAGGGAGCTCCGACAGCTCTCCCTTCCAGCATGGAGATCTCCCTTCCAGCATGGAGCTCTGAAGCGTCTGATCTGACGCCCGGTAGGGAGCTCCGACTTCCCGCAATGTACCTCTGGCATCAAGCATGGACCTCTGGCATCAAGCATGGAGCTCTCCCTTCCAGCATGGAGCTCTGAAGCGTCTGATCTGACATGGAGCGGCAAAGACTTGGACAGCCGAAGCCACCACACTGAGGTATGGAGGAAGGGATGACTACAGCGCCCCACACGACCGAAATCGGTACTTCACACGCGAAACTGCCTCTGGTAGAAACTCCATTCATTTGAATGGGAAGATGACTACTTGGGTCGCTCGCACCAGCAAGGAGCATCACTTTCCAGCATGGAGCTCTCCCTTCCAGCTTGGAGCTCTCCCTTCCAGCTTGGAGCTCTCCCTTCCAGCATGGAGCTCTGAAGCGTCTGATCCGACGCCCGGAAGGGAGCTCCGACTTCCTGCATGGACCTCTGGCATCAAGCATGGACCTCTGGCATCAAGCATGGAGCTCTCCCTTCCAGCATGGAGATCTCCCTTCCAGCATGGAGCTCTCCCTTCCAGCATGGAGCTCTGAAGCGTCTGATCCGACGCCCGGAAGGGAGCTCCGACTTCCCGCATGGACCTCTGGCATCAAGCATGGACCTCTGGCATCAAGCATGGAGCTCTCCCTTCCAGCATGGAGCGCTCCCTTCCAGCATGGAGCGCTCCCTTCCAGCATGGAGCTCTCCCTTCCAGCATGGAGCTCTGAAGCGTCTGATCCGATGCCCGGAAGGGAGCTCCGACAGCTCTCCCTTCCAGCATGGAGATCTCCCTTCCAGCATGGAGCTCTGAAGCGTCTGATCCGACGCCCGGAAGGGAGCTCCGACAGCTCTCCCTTCCAGCATGGAGCTCTCCCTTCCAGCATGGAGCTCTGAAGCGTCTGATCTGACGCCCGGAAGGGAGCTCCGACTTCCCGCATGGACCTCTGGCATCAAGCATGGACCTCTGGCATCAAGCATGGAGCTCTCCCTTCCAGCATGGAGATCTCCCTTCCAGCATGGAGCTCTGAAGCGTCTGATCCGACGCCCGGAAGGGAGCTCCGACAGCTCTCCCTTCCAGCATGGAGATCTCCCTTCCAGCATGGAGCTCTGAAGCGTCTGATCCGACGCCGGAAGGGAGCTCCGACAGCTCTCCCTTCCAGCATGGAGCTCTCCCTTCCAGCATGGAGCTCTGAAGCGTCTGATCTGACGCCCGGTAGGGAGCTCCGACTTCCCGCAATGTACCTCTGGCATCAAGCATGGACCTCTGGCATCAAGCATGGAGCTCTCCCTTCCAGCATGGAGCTCTCCCTTCCAGCATGGAGATCTCCCTTCCAGCATGGAGCTCTGAAGCGTCTGATCCGACGCCCGGAAGGGAGCTCCGACAGCTCTCCCTTCCAGCATGGAGATCTCCCTTCCAGCATGGAGCTCTGAAGCGTCTGATCCGACGCCCGGAAGGGAGCTCCGACAGCTCTCCCTTCCAGCATGGAGATCTCCCTTCCAGCATGGAGCTCTGAAGCGTCTGATCTGACGCCCGGTAGGGAGCTCCGACTTCCCGCAATGTACCTCTGGCATCAAGCATGGACCTCTGGCATCAAGCATGGACCTCTGGCATCAAGCATGGAGCTCTGAAGCGTCTGATCCGACGCCCGGAAGGGAGCTCCGACTTCCTGCATGGACCTCTGGCATCAAGCATGGACCTCTGGCATCAAGCATGGAGCTCTCCCTTCCAGCATGGAGCTCTCCCTTCCAGCATGGAGCTCTGAAGCGTCTGATCTGACGCCCGGAAGGGAGCTCCGACTTCCCGCATGGACCTCTGGCATCAAGCATGGACCTCTGGCATCAAGCATGGAGCTCTCCCTTCCAGCATGGAGATCTCCCTTCCAGCAGAAGGGAGCTCCGACTTCCCGCAATGTACCTCTGGCATCAAGCATGGAGCTCTCCCTTCCAGCATGGAGCTCTCCCTTCCAGCATGGAGCTCTCCCTTCCAGCATGGAGCTCTGAAGCGTCTGATCCGACGCCCGGAAGGGAGCTCCGACTTCCTGCATGGACCTCTGGCATCAAGCATGGACCTCTGGCATCAAGCATGGAGCTCTCCCTTCCAGCATGGAGCTCTCCCTTCCAGCATGGAGCTCTGAAGCGTCTTATCTGACGCCCGGAAGGGAGCTCCGACTTCCCGCATGGACTTCTGGCATCAAGCATGGAGCTCTCCCTTCCAGCATGGAGCTCTCCCTTCCAGCATGGAGCTCTGAAGCGTCTGATCTGACGCCCGGAAGGGAGCTCCGACTTCCCGCATGGACCTCTGGCATCAAGCATGGACCTCTGGCATCAAGCATGGAGCTCTCCCTTCCAGCATGGAGCTCTCCCTTCCAGCATGGAGCTCTGAAGCGTCTTATCTGACGCCCGGAAGGGAGCTCCGACTTCCCGCATGGACTTCTGGCATCAAGCATGGAGCTCTCCCTTCCAGCATGGAGCTCTCCCTTCCAGCATGGAGCTCTGAAGCGTCTGATCTGACGCCCGGAAGGGAGCTCCGACTTCCCGCATGGACCTCTGGCATCAAGCATGGACCTCTGGCATCAAGCATGGAGCTCTCCCTTCCAGCATGGAGATCTCCCTTCCAGCATGGAGCTCTGAAGCGTCTGATCCGACGCCCGGAAGGGAGCTCCGACAGCTCTCCCTTCCAGCATGGAGATCTCCCTTCCAGCATGGAGCTCTGAAGCGTCTGATCCGACGCCGGAAGGGAGCTCCGACAGCTCTCCCTTCCAGCATGGAGCTCTCCCTTCCAGCATGGAGCTCTGAAGCGTCTGATCCGACGCCCGGAAGGGAGCTCCGACTTCCTGCATGGACCTCTGGCATCAAGCATGGACCTCTGGCATCAAGCATGGAGCTCTCCCTTCCAGCATGGAGCTCTCCCTTCCAGCATGGAGCTCTGAAGCGTCTTATCTGACGCCCGGAAGGGAGCTCCGACTTCCCGCATGGACTTCTGGCATCAAGCATGGAGCTCTCCCTTCCAGCATGGAGCTCTCCCTTCCAGCATGGAGCTCTGAAGCGTCTGATCTGACGCCCGGAAGGGAGCTCCGACTTCCCGCATGGACCTCTGGCATCAAGCATGGACCTCTGGCATCAAGCATGGAGCTCTCCCTTCCAGCATGGAGCTCTGAAGCGTCTGATCCGACGCCCGGAAGGGAGCTCCGACTTCCCGCATGGACTTCTGGCATCAAGCATGGAGCTCTCCCTTCCAGCATGGAGCTCTCCCTTCCAGCATGGAGATCTCCCTTCCAGCATGGAGCTCTGAAGCGTCTGATCTGACGCCCGGAAGGGAGCTCCGACTTCCCGCAATGTACCTCTGGCATCAAGCATGGAGCTCTCCCTTCCAGCATGGAGCTCTCCCTTCCAGCATGGAGCTCTCCCTTCCAGCATGGAGCTCTGAAGCGTCTGATCCGACGCCCGGAAGGGAGCTCCGACTTCCTGCATGGACCTCTGGCATCAAGCATGGACCTCTGGCATCAAGCATGGAGCTCTCCCTTCCAGCATGGAGCTCTCCCTTCCAGCATGGAGCTCTGAAGCGTCTTATCTGACGCCCGGAAGGGAGCTCCGACTTCCCGCATGGACTTCTGGCATCAAGCATGGAGCTCTCCCTTCCAGCATGGAGCTCTCCCTTCCAGCATGGAGCTCTGAAGCGTCTGATCCGACGCCCGGAAGGGAGCTCCGACAGCTCTCCCTTCCAGCATGGAGATCTCCCTTCCAGCATGGAGCTCTGAAGCGTCTGATCCGACGCCCGGAAGGGAGCTCCGACTTCCCGCAATGTACCTCTGGCATCAAGCATGGACCTCTGGCATCAAGCATGGACCTCTGGCATCAAGCATGGAGCTCTCCCTTCCAGCATGGAGCTCTGAAGCGTCTGATCCGACGCCCGGAAGGGAGCTCCGACTTCCCGCATGGACTTCTGGCATCAAGCATGGAGCTCTCCCTTCCAGCATGGAGCTCTCCCTTCCAGCATGGAGATCTCCCTTCCAGCATGGAGCTCTGAAGCGTCTGATCTGACGCCCGGAAGGGAGCTCCGACTTCCCGCAATGTACCTCTGGCATCAAGCATGGAGCTCTCCCTTCCAGCATGGAGCTCTCCCTTCCAGCATGGAGCTCTCCCTTCCAGCATGGAGCTCTGAAGCGTCTGATCCGAC
Organism: Phyllopteryx taeniolatus; assembly: GCF_024500385.1. NCBI lineage: Eukaryota > Metazoa > Chordata > Actinopteri > Syngnathiformes > Syngnathidae > Phyllopteryx > Phyllopteryx taeniolatus. The sequence continues at coordinate 27,376 of NW_026903062.1, forward strand.
GCCCGGAAGGGAGCTCCGACTTCCTGCATGGACCTCTGGCATCAAGCATGGACCTCTGGCATCAAGCATGGAGCTCTCCCTTCCAGCATGGAGCTCTCCCTTCCAGCATGGAGCTCTGAAGCGTCTTATCTGACGCCCGGAAGGGAGCTCCGACTTCCCGCATGGACTTCTGGCATCAAGCATGGAGCTCTCCCTTCCAGCATGGAGCTCTCCCTTCCAGCATGGAGCTCTGAAGCGTCTGATCCGACGCCCGGAAGGGAGCTCCGACAGCTCTCCCTTCCAGCATGGAGATCTCCCTTCCAGCATGGAGCTCTGAAGCGTCTGATCCGACGCCCGGAAGGGAGCTCCGACTTCCCGCAATGTACCTCTGGCATCAAGCATGGACCTCTGGCATCAAGCATGGACCTCTGGCATCAAGCATGGAGCTCTCCCTTCCAGCATGGAGCTCTGAAGCGTCTGATCCGACGCCCGGAAGGGAGCTCCGACAGCTCTCCCTTCCAGCATGGAGATCTCCCTTCCAGCATGGAGCTCTGAAGCGTCTGATCTGACGCCCGGTAGGGAGCTCCGACTTCCCGCAATGTACCTCTGGCATCAAGCATGGACCTCTGGCATCAAGCATGGAGCTCTCCCTTCCAGCATGGAGCTCTGAAGCGTCTGATCCGACGCCCGGAAGGGAGCTCCGACTTCCCGCATGGACTTCTGGCATCAAGCATGGAGCTCTCCCTTCCAGCATGGAGCTCTCCCTTCCAGCATGGAGATCTCCCTTCCAGCATGGAGCTCTGAAGCGTCTGATCTGACGCCCGGAAGGGAGCTCCGACTTCCCGCAATGTACCTCTGGCATCAAGCATGGAGCTCTCCCTTCCAGCATGGAGCTCTCCCTTCCAGCATGGAGCTCTCCCTTCCAGCATGGAGCTCTGAAGCGTCTGATCCGACGCCCGGAAGGGAGCTCCGACTTCCTGCATGGACCTCTGGCATCAAGCATGGACCTCTGGCATCAAGCATGGAGCTCTCCCTTCCAGCATGGAGCTCTCCCTTCCAGCATGGAGCTCTGAAGCGTCTTATCTGACGCCCGGAAGGGAGCTCCGACTTCCCGCATGGACTTCTGGCATCAAGCATGGAGCTCTCCCTTCCAGCATGGAGCTCTCCCTTCCAGCATGGAGCTCTGAAGCGTCTGATCCGACGCCCGGAAGGGAGCTCCGACAGCTCTCCCTTCCAGCATGGAGATCTCCCTTCCAGCATGGAGCTCTGAAGCGTCTGATCCGACGCCCGGAAGGGAGCTCCGACTTCCCGCAATGTACCTCTGGCATCAAGCATGGACCTCTGGCATCAAGCATGGACCTCTGGCATCAAGCATGGAGCTCTCCCTTCCAGCATGGAGCTCTGAAGCGTCTGATCCGACGCCCGGAAGGGAGCTCCGACTTCCCGCATGGACTTCTGGCATCAAGCATGGAGCTCTCCCTTCCAGCATGGAGCTCTCCCTTCCAGCATGGAGATCTCCCTTCCAGCATGGAGCTCTGAAGCGTCTGATCTGACGCCCGGAAGGGAGCTCCGACTTCCCGCAATGTACCTCTGGCATCAAGCATGGAGCTCTCCCTTCCAGCATGGAGCTCTCCCTTCCAGCATGGAGCTCTCCCTTCCAGCATGGAGCTCTGAAGCGTCTGATCCGACGCCCGGAAGGGAGCTCCGACTTCCTGCATGGACCTCTGGCATCAAGCATGGACCTCTGGCATCAAGCATGGAGCTCTCCCTTCCAGCATGGAGCTCTCCCTTCCAGCATGGAGCTCTGAAGCGTCTGATCTGACGCCCGGAAGGGAGCTCCGACTTCCCGCAATGTACCTCTGGCATCAAGCATGGAGCTCTCCCTTCCAGCATGGAGCTCTCCCTTCCAGCATGGAGCTCTCCCTTCCAGCATGGAGCTCTGAAGCGTCTGATCCGACGCCCGGAAGGGAGCTCCGACTTCCTGCATGGACCTCTGGCATCAAGCATGGACCTCTGGCATCAAGCATGGAGCTCTCCCTTCCAGCATGGAGCTCTCCCTTCCAGCATGGAGCTCTGAAGCGTCTTATCTGACGCCCGGAAGGGAGCTCCGACTTCCCGCATGGACTTCTGGCATCAAGCATGGAGCTCTCCCTTCCAGCATGGAGCTCTCCCTTCCAGCATGGAGCTCTGAAGCGTCTGATCTGACGCCCGGAAGGGAGCTCCGACTTCCCGCATGGACCTCTGGCATCAAGCATGGACCTCTGGCATCAAGCATGGAGCTCTCCCTTCCAGCATGGAGCTCTGAAGCGTCTGATCCGACGCCCGGAAGGGAGCTCCGACTTCCCGCATGGACTTCTGGCATCAAGCATGGAGCTCTCCCTTCCAGCATGGAGCTCTCCCTTCCAGCATGGAGATCTCCCTTCCAGCATGGAGCTCTGAAGCGTCTGATCTGACGCCCGGAAGGGAGCTCCGACTTCCCGCAATGTACCTCTGGCATCAAGCATGGAGCTCTCCCTTCCAGCATGGAGCTCTCCCTTCCAGCATGGAGCTCTCCCTTCCAGCATGGAGCTCTGAAGCGTCTGATCCGACGCCCGGAAGGGAGCTCCGACTTCCTGCATGGACCTCTGGCATCAAGCATGGACCTCTGGCATCAAGCATGGAGCTCTCCCTTCCAGCATGGAGCTCTCCCTTCCAGCATGGAGCTCTGAAGCGTCTTATCTGACGCCCGGAAGGGAGCTCCGACTTCCCGCATGGACTTCTGGCATCAAGCATGGAGCTCTCCCTTCCAGCATGGAGCTCTCCCTTCCAGCATGGAGCTCTGAAGCGTCTGATCCGACGCCCGGAAGGGAGCTCCGACAGCTCTCCCTTCCAGCATGGAGATCTCCCTTCCAGCATGGAGCTCTGAAGCGTCTGATCCGACGCCCGGAAGGGAGCTCCGACTTCCCGCAATGTACCTCTGGCATCAAGCATGGACCTCTGGCATCAAGCATGGACCTCTGGCATCAAGCATGGAGCTCTCCCTTCCAGCATGGAGCTCTGAAGCGTCTGATCCGACGCCCGGAAGGGAGCTCCGACTTCCCGCATGGACTTCTGGCATCAAGCATGGAGCTCTCCCTTCCAGCATGGAGCTCTCCCTTCCAGCATGGAGATCTCCCTTCCAGCATGGAGCTCTGAAGCGTCTGATCTGACGCCCGGAAGGGAGCTCCGACTTCCCGCAATGTACCTCTGGCATCAAGCATGGAGCTCTCCCTTCCAGCATGGAGCTCTCCCTTCCAGCATGGAGCTCTCCCTTCCAGCATGGAGCTCTGAAGCGTCTGATCCGACGCCCGGAAGGGAGCTCCGACTTCCTGCATGGACCTCTGGCATCAAGCATGGACCTCTGGCATCAAGCATGGAGCTCTCCCTTCCAGCATGGAGCTCTCCCTTCCAGCATGGAGCTCTGAAGCGTCTTATCTGACGCCCGGAAGGGAGCTCCGACTTCCCGCATGGACTTCTGGCATCAAGCATGGAGCTCTCCCTTCCAGCATGGAGCTCTCCCTTCCAGCATGGAGCTCTGAAGCGTCTGATCCGACGCCCGGAAGGGAGCTCCGACAGCTCTCCCTTCCAGCATGGAGATCTCCCTTCCAGCATGGAGCTCTGAAGCGTCTGATCTGACGCCCGGAAGGGAGCTCCGACTTCCCGCAATGTACCTCTGGCATCAAGCATGGAGCTCTCCCTTCCAGCATGGAGCTCTCCCTTCCAGCATGGAGCTCTCCCTTCCAGCATGGAGCTCTGAAGCGTCTGATCCGACGCCCGGAAGGGAGCTCCGACTTCCTGCATGGACCTCTGGCATCAAGCATGGACCTCTGGCATCAAGCATGGAGCTCTCCCTTCCAGCATGGAGCTCTCCCTTCCAGCATGGAGCTCTGAAGCGTCTTATCTGACGCCCGGAAGGGAGCTCCGACTTCCCGCATGGACTTCTGGCATCAAGCATGGAGCTCTCCCTTCCAGCATGGAGCTCTCCCTTCCAGCATGGAGCTCTGAAGCGTCTGATCTGACGCCCGGAAGGGAGCTCCGACTTCCCGCATGGACCTCTGGCATCAAGCATGGACCTCTGGCATCAAGCATGGAGCTCTCCCTTCCAGCATGGAGCTCTCCCTTCCAGCATGGAGCTCTGAAGCGTCTTATCTGACGCCCGGAAGGGAGCTCCGACTTCCCGCATGGACTTCTGGCATCAAGCATGGAGCTCTCCCTTCCAGCATGGAGCTCTCCCTTCCAGCATGGAGCTCTGAAGCGTCTGATCTGACGCCCGGAAGGGAGCTCCGACTTCCCGCATGGACCTCTGGCATCAAGCATGGACCTCTGGCATCAAGCATGGAGCTCTCCCTTCCAGCATGGAGATCTCCCTTCCAGCATGGAGCTCTGAAGCGTCTGATCCGACGCCCGGAAGGGAGCTCCGACAGCTCTCCCTTCCAGCATGGAGATCTCCCTTCCAGCATGGAGCTCTGAAGCGTCTGATCCGACGCCGGAAGGGAGCTCCGACAGCTCTCCCTTCCAGCATGGAGCTCTCCCTTCCAGCATGGAGCTCTGAAGCGTCTGATCTGACGCCCGGTAGGGAGCTCCGACTTCCCGCAATGTACCTCTGGCATCAAGCATGGACCTCTGGCATCAAGCATGGAGCTCTCCCTTCCAGCATGGAGCTCTCCCTTCCAGCATGGAGATCTCCCTTCCAGCATGGAGCTCTGAAGCGTCTGATCCGACGCCCGGAAGGGAGCTCCGACAGCTCTCCCTTCCAGCATGGAGATCTCCCTTCCAGCATGGAGCTCTGAAGCGTCTGATCTGACGCCCGGTAGGGAGCTCCGACTTCCCGCAATGTACCTCTGGCATCAAGCATGGACCTCTGGCATCAAGCATGGAGCTCTCCCTTCCAGCATGGAGCTCTGAAGCGTCTGATCTGACATGGAGCGGCAAAGACTTGGACAGCCGAAGCCACCACACTGAGGTATGGAGGAAGGGATGACTACAGCGCCCCACACGACCGAAATCGGTACTTCACACGCGAAACTGCCTCTGGTAGAAACTCCATTCATTTGAATGGGAAGATGACTACTTGGGTCGCTCGCACCAGCAAGGAGCATCACTTTCCAGCATGGAGCTCTCCCTTCCAGCTTGGAGCTCTCCCTTCCAGCTTGGAGCTCTCCCTTCCAGCATGGAGCTCTGAAGCGTCTGATCCGACGCCCGGAAGGGAGCTCCGACTTCCTGCATGGACCTCTGGCATCAAGCATGGACCTCTGGCATCAAGCATGGAGCTCTCCCTTCCAGCATGGAGATCTCCCTTCCAGCATGGAGCTCTCCCTTCCAGCATGGAGCTCTGAAGCGTCTGATCCGACGCCCGGAAGGGAGCTCCGACTTCCCGCATGGACCTCTGGCATCAAGCATGGACCTCTGGCATCAAGCATGGAGCTCTCCCTTCCAGCATGGAGCGCTCCCTTCCAGCATGGAGCGCTCCCTTCCAGCATGGAGCTCTCCCTTCCAGCATGGAGCTCTGAAGCGTCTGATCCGATGCCCGGAAGGGAGCTCCGACAGCTCTCCCTTCCAGCATGGAGATCTCCCTTCCAGCATGGAGCTCTGAAGCGTCTGATCCGACGCCCGGAAGGGAGCTCCGACAGCTCTCCCTTCCAGCATGGAGCTCTCCCTTCCAGCATGGAGCTCTGAAGCGTCTGATCTGACGCCCGGAAGGGAGCTCCGACTTCCCGCATGGACCTCTGGCATCAAGCATGGACCTCTGGCATCAAGCATGGAGCTCTCCCTTCCAGCATGGAGATCTCCCTTCCAGCATGGAGCTCTGAAGCGTCTGATCCGACGCCCGGAAGGGAGCTCCGACAGCTCTCCCTTCCAGCATGGAGATCTCCCTTCCAGCATGGAGCTCTGAAGCGTCTGATCCGACGCCGGAAGGGAGCTCCGACAGCTCTCCCTTCCAGCATGGAGCTCTCCCTTCCAGCATGGAGCTCTGAAGCGTCTGATCTGACGCCCGGTAGGGAGCTCCGACTTCCCGCAATGTACCTCTGGCATCAAGCATGGACCTCTGGCATCAAGCATGGAGCTCTCCCTTCCAGCATGGAGCTCTCCCTTCCAGCATGGAGATCTCCCTTCCAGCATGGAGCTCTGAAGCGTCTGATCCGACGCCCGGAAGGGAGCTCCGACAGCTCTCCCTTCCAGCATGGAGATCTCCCTTCCAGCATGGAGCTCTGAAGCGTCTGATCCGACGCCCGGAAGGGAGCTCCGACAGCTCTCCCTTCCAGCATGGAGATCTCCCTTCCAGCATGGAGCTCTGAAGCGTCTGATCTGACGCCCGGTAGGGAGCTCCGACTTCCCGCAATGTACCTCTGGCATCAAGCATGGACCTCTGGCATCAAGCATGGACCTCTGGCATCAAGCATGGAGCTCTGAAGCGTCTGATCCGACGCCCGGAAGGGAGCTCCGACTTCCTGCATGGACCTCTGGCATCAAGCATGGACCTCTGGCATCAAGCATGGAGCTCTCCCTTCCAGCATGGAGCTCTCCCTTCCAGCATGGAGCTCTGAAGCGTCTGATCTGACGCCCGGAAGGGAGCTCCGACTTCCCGCATGGACCTCTGGCATCAAGCATGGACCTCTGGCATCAAGCATGGAGCTCTCCCTTCCAGCATGGAGATCTCCCTTCCAGCAGAAGGGAGCTCCGACTTCCCGCAATGTACCTCTGGCATCAAGCATGGAGCTCTCCCTTCCAGCATGGAGCTCTCCCTTCCAGCATGGAGCTCTCCCTTCCAGCATGGAGCTCTGAAGCGTCTGATCCGACGCCCGGAAGGGAGCTCCGACTTCCTGCATGGACCTCTGGCATCAAGCATGGACCTCTGGCATCAAGCATGGAGCTCTCCCTTCCAGCATGGAGCTCTCCCTTCCAGCATGGAGCTCTGAAGCGTCTTATCTGACGCCCGGAAGGGAGCTCCGACTTCCCGCATGGACTTCTGGCATCAAGCATGGAGCTCTCCCTTCCAGCATGGAGCTCTCCCTTCCAGCATGGAGCTCTGAAGCGTCTGATCTGACGCCCGGAAGGGAGCTCCGACTTCCCGCATGGACCTCTGGCATCAAGCATGGACCTCTGGCATCAAGCATGGAGCTCTCCCTTCCAGCATGGAGCTCTCCCTTCCAGCATGGAGCTCTGAAGCGTCTTATCTGACGCCCGGAAGGGAGCTCCGACTTCCCGCATGGACTTCTGGCATCAAGCATGGAGCTCTCCCTTCCAGCATGGAGCTCTCCCTTCCAGCATGGAGCTCTGAAGCGTCTGATCTGACGCCCGGAAGGGAGCTCCGACTTCCCGCATGGACCTCTGGCATCAAGCATGGACCTCTGGCATCAAGCATGGAGCTCTCCCTTCCAGCATGGAGATCTCCCTTCCAGCATGGAGCTCTGAAGCGTCTGATCCGACGCCCGGAAGGGAGCTCCGACAGCTCTCCCTTCCAGCATGGAGATCTCCCTTCCAGCATGGAGCTCTGAAGCGTCTGATCCGACGCCGGAAGGGAGCTCCGACAGCTCTCCCTTCCAGCATGGAGCTCTCCCTTCCAGCATGGAGCTCTGAAGCGTCTGATCCGACGCCCGGAAGGGAGCTCCGACTTCCTGCATGGACCTCTGGCATCAAGCATGGACCTCTGGCATCAAGCATGGAGCTCTCCCTTCCAGCATGGAGCTCTCCCTTCCAGCATGGAGCTCTGAAGCGTCTTATCTGACGCCCGGAAGGGAGCTCCGACTTCCCGCATGGACTTCTGGCATCAAGCATGGAGCTCTCCCTTCCAGCATGGAGCTCTCCCTTCCAGCATGGAGCTCTGAAGCGTCTGATCTGACGCCCGGAAGGGAGCTCCGACTTCCCGCATGGACCTCTGGCATCAAGCATGGACCTCTGGCATCAAGCATGGAGCTCTCCCTTCCAGCATGGAGCTCTGAAGCGTCTGATCCGACGCCCGGAAGGGAGCTCCGACTTCCCGCATGGACTTCTGGCATCAAGCATGGAGCTCTCCCTTCCAGCATGGAGCTCTCCCTTCCAGCATGGAGATCTCCCTTCCAGCATGGAGCTCTGAAGCGTCTGATCTGACGCCCGGAAGGGAGCTCCGACTTCCCGCAATGTACCTCTGGCATCAAGCATGGAGCTCTCCCTTCCAGCATGGAGCTCTCCCTTCCAGCATGGAGCTCTCCCTTCCAGCATGGAGCTCTGAAGCGTCTGATCCGACGCCCGGAAGGGAGCTCCGACTTCCTGCATGGACCTCTGGCATCAAGCATGGACCTCTGGCATCAAGCATGGAGCTCTCCCTTCCAGCATGGAGCTCTCCCTTCCAGCATGGAGCTCTGAAGCGTCTTATCTGACGCCCGGAAGGGAGCTCCGACTTCCCGCATGGACTTCTGGCATCAAGCATGGAGCTCTCCCTTCCAGCATGGAGCTCTCCCTTCCAGCATGGAGCTCTGAAGCGTCTGATCCGACGCCCGGAAGGGAGCTCCGACAGCTCTCCCTTCCAGCATGGAGATCTCCCTTCCAGCATGGAGCTCTGAAGCGTCTGATCCGACGCCCGGAAGGGAGCTCCGACTTCCCGCAATGTACCTCTGGCATCAAGCATGGACCTCTGGCATCAAGCATGGACCTCTGGCATCAAGCATGGAGCTCTCCCTTCCAGCATGGAGCTCTGAAGCGTCTGATCCGACGCCCGGAAGGGAGCTCCGACTTCCCGCATGGACTTCTGGCATCAAGCATGGAGCTCTCCCTTCCAGCATGGAGCTCTCCCTTCCAGCATGGAGATCTCCCTTCCAGCATGGAGCTCTGAAGCGTCTGATCTGACGCCCGGAAGGGAGCTCCGACTTCCCGCAATGTACCTCTGGCATCAAGCATGGAGCTCTCCCTTCCAGCATGGAGCTCTCCCTTCCAGCATGGAGCTCTCCCTTCCAGCATGGAGCTCTGAAGCGTCTGATCCGACGCCCGGAAGGGAGCTCCGACTTCCTGCATGGACCTCTGGCATCAAGCATGGACCTCTGGCATCAAGCATGGAGCTCTCCCTTCCAGCATGGAGCTCTCCCTTCCAGCATGGAGCTCTGAAGCGTCTTATCTGACGCCCGGAAGGGAGCTCCGACTTCCCGCATGGACTTCTGGCATCAAGCATGGAGCTCTCCCTTCCAGCATGGAGCTCTCCCTTCCAGCATGGAGCTCTGAAGCGTCTGATCCGACGCCCGGAAGGGAGCTCCGACAGCTCTCCCTTCCAGCATGGAGATCTCCCTTCCAGCATGGAGCTCTGAAGCGTCTGATCCGACGCCCGGAAGGGAGCTCCGACTTCCCGCAATGTACCTCTGGCATCAAGCATGGACCTCTGGCATCAAGCATGGACCTCTGGCATCAAGCATGGAGCTCTCCCTTCCAGCATGGAGCTCTGAAGCGTCTGATCCGACGCCCGGAAGGGAGCTCCGACAGCTCTCCCTTCCAGCATGGAGATCTCCCTTCCAGCATGGAGCTCTGAAGCGTCTGATCTGACGCCCGGTAGGGAGCTCCGACTTCCCGCAATGTACCTCTGGCATCAAGCATGGACCTCTGGCATCAAGCATGGAGCTCTCCCTTCCAGCATGGAGCTCTGAAGCGTCTGATCCGACGCCCGGAAGGGAGCTCCGACTTCCCGCATGGACTTCTGGCATCAAGCATGGAGCTCTCCCTTCCAGCATGGAGCTCTCCCTTCCAGCATGGAGATCTCCCTTCCAGCATGGAGCTCTGAAGCGTCTGATCTGACGCCCGGAAGGGAGCTCCGACTTCCCGCAATGTACCTCTGGCATCAAGCATGGAGCTCTCCCTTCCAGCATGGAGCTCTCCCTTCCAGCATGGAGCTCTCCCTTCCAGCATGGAGCTCTGAAGCGTCTGATCCGACGCCCGGAAGGGAGCTCCGACTTCCTGCATGGACCTCTGGCATCAAGCATGGACCTCTGGCATCAAGCATGGAGCTCTCCCTTCCAGCATGGAGCTCTCCCTTCCAGCATGGAGCTCTGAAGCGTCTTATCTGACGCCCGGAAGGGAGCTCCGACTTCCCGCATGGACTTCTGGCATCAAGCATGGAGCTCTCCCTTCCAGCATGGAGCTCTCCCTTCCAGCATGGAGCTCTGAAGCGTCTGATCCGACGCCCGGAAGGGAGCTCCGACAGCTCTCCCTTCCAGCATGGAGATCTCCCTTCCAGCATGGAGCTCTGAAGCGTCTGATCCGACGCCCGGAAGGGAGCTCCGACTTCCCGCAATGTACCTCTGGCATCAAGCATGGACCTCTGGCATCAAGCATGGACCTCTGGCATCAAGCATGGAGCTCTCCCTTCCAGCATGGAGCTCTGAAGCGTCTGATCCGACGCCCGGAAGGGAGCTCCGACTTCCCGCATGGACTTCTGGCATCAAGCATGGAGCTCTCCCTTCCAGCATGGAGCTCTCCCTTCCAGCATGGAGATCTCCCTTCCAGCATGGAGCTCTGAAGCGTCTGATCTGACGCCCGGAAGGGAGCTCCGACTTCCCGCAATGTACCTCTGGCATCAAGCATGGAGCTCTCCCTTCCAGCATGGAGCTCTCCCTTCCAGCATGGAGCTCTCCCTTCCAGCATGGAGCTCTGAAGCGTCTGATCCGACGCCCGGAAGGGAGCTCCGACTTCCTGCATGGACCTCTGGCATCAAGCATGGACCTCTGGCATCAAGCATGGAGCTCTCCCTTCCAGCATGGAGCTCTCCCTTCCAGCATGGAGCTCTGAAGCGTCTGATCTGACGCCCGGAAGGGAGCTCCGACTTCCCGCAATGTACCTCTGGCATCAAGCATGGAGCTCTCCCTTCCAGCATGGAGCTCTCCCTTCCAGCATGGAGCTCTCCCTTCCAGCATGGAGCTCTGAAGCGTCTGATCCGACGCCCGGAAGGGAGCTCCGACTTCCTGCATGGACCTCTGGCATCAAGCATGGACCTCTGGCATCAAGCATGGAGCTCTCCCTTCCAGCATGGAGCTCTCCCTTCCAGCATGGAGCTCTGAAGCGTCTTATCTGACGCCCGGAAGGGAGCTCCGACTTCCCGCATGGACTTCTGGCATCAAGCATGGAGCTCTCCCTTCCAGCATGGAGCTCTCCCTTCCAGCATGGAGCTCTGAAGCGTCTGATCTGACGCCCGGAAGGGAGCTCCGACTTCCCGCATGGACCTCTGGCATCAAGCATGGACCTCTGGCATCAAGCATGGAGCTCTCCCTTCCAGCATGGAGCTCTGAAGCGTCTGATCCGACGCCCGGAAGGGAGCTCCGACTTCCCGCATGGACTTCTGGCATCAAGCATGGAGCTCTCCCTTCCAGCATGGAGCTCTCCCTTCCAGCATGGAGATCTCCCTTCCAGCATGGAGCTCTGAAGCGTCTGATCTGACGCCCGGAAGGGAGCTCCGACTTCCCGCAATGTACCTCTGGCATCAAGCATGGAGCTCTCCCTTCCAGCATGGAGCTCTCCCTTCCAGCATGGAGCTCTCCCTTCCAGCATGGAGCTCTGAAGCGTCTGATCCGACGCCCGGAAGGGAGCTCCGACTTCCTGCATGGACCTCTGGCATCAAGCATGGACCTCTGGCATCAAGCATGGAGCTCTCCCTTCCAGCATGGAGCTCTCCCTTCCAGCATGGAGCTCTGAAGCGTCTTATCTGACGCCCGGAAGGGAGCTCCGACTTCCCGCATGGACTTCTGGCATCAAGCATGGAGCTCTCCCTTCCAGCATGGAGCTCTCCCTTCCAGCATGGAGCTCTGAAGCGTCTGATCCGACGCCCGGAAGGGAGCTCCGACAGCTCTCCCTTCCAGCATGGAGATCTCCCTTCCAGCATGGAGCTCTGAAGCGTCTGATCCGACGCCCGGAAGGGAGCTCCGACTTCCCGCAATGTACCTCTGGCATCAAGCATGGACCTCTGGCATCAAGCATGGACCTCTGGCATCAAGCATGGAGCTCTCCCTTCCAGCATGGAGCTCTGAAGCGTCTGATCCGACGCCCGGAAGGGAGCTCCGACTTCCCGCATGGACTTCTGGCATCAAGCATGGAGCTCTCCCTTCCAGCATGGAGCTCTCCCTTCCAGCATGGAGATCTCCCTTCCAGCATGGAGCTCTGAAGCGTCTGATCTGACGCCCGGAAGGGAGCTCCGACTTCCCGCAATGTACCTCTGGCATCAAGCATGGAGCTCTCCCTTCCAGCATGGAGCTCTCCCTTCCAGCATGGAGCTCTCCCTTCCAGCATGGAGCTCTGAAGCGTCTGATCCGACGCCCGGAAGGGAGCTCCGACTTCCTGCATGGACCTCTGGCATCAAGCATGGACCTCTGGCATCAAGCATGGAGCTCTCCCTTCCAGCATGGAGCTCTCCCTTCCAGCATGGAGCTCTGAAGCGTCTTATCTGACGCCCGGAAGGGAGCTCCGACTTCCCGCATGGACTTCTGGCATCAAGCATGGAGCTCTCCCTTCCAGCATGGAGCTCTCCCTTCCAGCATGGAGCTCTGAAGCGTCTGATCCGACGCCCGGAAGGGAGCTCCGACAGCTCTCCCTTCCAGCATGGAGATCTCCCTTCCAGCATGGAGCTCTGAAGCGTCTGATCCGACGCCCGGAAGGGAGCTCCGACTTCCCGCAATGTACCTCTGGCATCAAGCATGGACCTCTGGCATCAAGCATGGACCTCTGGCATCAAGCATGGAGCTCTCCCTTCCAGCATGGAGCTCTGAAGCGTCTGATCCGACGCCCGGAAGGGAGCTCCGACAGCTCTCCCTTCCAGCATGGAGATCTCCCTTCCAGCATGGAGCTCTGAAGCGTCTGATCTGACGCCCGGTAGGGAGCTCCGACTTCCCGCAATGTACCTCTGGCATCAAGCATGGACCTCTGGCATCAAGCATGGAGCTCTCCCTTCCAGCATGGAGCTCTGAAGCGTCTGATCCGACGCCCGGAAGGGAGCTCCGACTTCCCGCATGGACTTCTGGCATCAAGCATGGAGCTCTCCCTTCCAGCATGGAGCTCTCCCTTCCAGCATGGAGATCTCCCTTCCAGCATGGAGCTCTGAAGCGTCTGATCTGACGCCCGGAAGGGAGCTCCGACTTCCCGCAATGTACCTCTGGCATCAAGCATGGAGCTCTCCCTTCCAGCATGGAGCTCTCCCTTCCAGCATGGAGCTCTCCCTTCCAGCATGGAGCTCTGAAGCGTCTGATCCGACGCCCGGAAGGGAGCTCCGACTTCCTGCATGGACCTCTGGCATCAAGCATGGACCTCTGGCATCAAGCATGGAGCTCTCCCTTCCAGCATGGAGCTCTCCCTTCCAGCATGGAGCTCTGAAGCGTCTTATCTGACGCCCGGAAGGGAGCTCCGACTTCCCGCATGGACTTCTGGCATCAAGCATGGAGCTCTCCCTTCCAGCATGGAGCTCTCCCTTCCAGCATGGAGCTCTGAAGCGTCTGATCCGACGCCCGGAAGGGAGCTCCGACAGCTCTCCCTTCCAGCATGGAGATCTCCCTTCCAGCATGGAGCTCTGAAGCGTCTGATCCGACGCCCGGAAGGGAGCTCCGACTTCCCGCAATGTACCTCTGGCATCAAGCATGGACCTCTGGCATCAAGCATGGACCTCTGGCATCAAGCATGGAGCTCTCCCTTCCAGCATGGAGCTCTGAAGCGTCTGATCCGACGCCCGGAAGGGAGCTCCGACTTCCCGCATGGACTTCTGGCATCAAGCATGGAGCTCTCCCTTCCAGCATGGAGCTCTCCCTTCCAGCATGGAGATCTCCCTTCCAGCATGGAGCTCTGAAGCGTCTGATCTGACGCCCGGAAGGGAGCTCCGACTTCCCGCAATGTACCTCTGGCATCAAGCATGGAGCTCTCCCTTCCAGCATGGAGCTCTCCCTTCCAGCATGGAGCTCTCCCTTCCAGCATGGAGCTCTGAAGCGTCTGATCCGACGCCCGGAAGGGAGCTCCGACTTCCTGCATGGACCTCTGGCATCAAGCATGGACCTCTGGCATCAAGCATGGAGCTCTCCCTTCCAGCATGGAGCTCTCCCTTCCAGCATGGAGCTCTGAAGCGTCTGATCTGACGCCCGGAAGGGAGCTCCGACTTCCCGCAATGTACCTCTGGCATCAAGCATGGAGCTCTCCCTTCCAGCATGGAGCTCTCCCTTCCAGCATGGAGCTCTCCCTTCCAGCATGGAGCTCTGAAGCGTCTGATCCGACGCCCGGAAGGGAGCTCCGACTTCCTGCATGGACCTCTGGCATCAAGCATGGACCTCTGGCATCAAGCATGGAGCTCTCCCTTCCAGCATGGAGCTCTCCCTTCCAGCATGGAGCTCTGAAGCGTCTTATCTGACGCCCGGAAGGGAGCTCCGACTTCCCGCATGGACTTCTGGCATCAAGCATGGAGCTCTCCCTTCCAGCATGGAGCTCTCCCTTCCAGCATGGAGCTCTGAAGCGTCTGATCTGACGCCCGGAAGGGAGCTCCGACTTCCCGCATGGACCTCTGGCATCAAGCATGGACCTCTGGCATCAAGCATGGAGCTCTCCCTTCCAGCATGGAGCTCTGAAGCGTCTGATCCGACGCCCGGAAGGGAGCTCCGACTTCCCGCATGGACTTCTGGCATCAAGCATGGAGCTCTCCCTTCCAGCATGGAGCTCTCCCTTCCAGCATGGAGATCTCCCTTCCAGCATGGAGCTCTGAAGCGTCTGATCTGACGCCCGGAAGGGAGCTCCGACTTCCCGCAATGTACCTCTGGCATCAAGCATGGAGCTCTCCCTTCCAGCATGGAGCTCTCCCTTCCAGCATGGAGCTCTCCCTTCCAGCATGGAGCTCTGAAGCGTCTGATCCGACGCCCGGAAGGGAGCTCCGACTTCCTGCATGGACCTCTGGCATCAAGCATGGACCTCTGGCATCAAGCATGGAGCTCTCCCTTCCAGCATGGAGCTCTCCCTTCCAGCATGGAGCTCTGAAGCGTCTTATCTGACGCCCGGAAGGGAGCTCCGACTTCCCGCATGGACTTCTGGCATCAAGCATGGAGCTCTCCCTTCCAGCATGGAGCTCTCCCTTCCAGCATGGAGCTCTGAAGCGTCTGATCCGACGCCCGGAAGGGAGCTCCGACAGCTCTCCCTTCCAGCATGGAGATCTCCCTTCCAGCATGGAGCTCTGAAGCGTCTGATCCGACGCCCGGAAGGGAGCTCCGACTTCCCGCAATGTACCTCTGGCATCAAGCATGGACCTCTGGCATCAAGCATGGACCTCTGGCATCAAGCATGGAGCTCTCCCTTCCAGCATGGAGCTCTGAAGCGTCTGATCCGACGCCCGGAAGGGAGCTCCGACTTCCCGCATGGACTTCTGGCATCAAGCATGGAGCTCTCCCTTCCAGCATGGAGCTCTCCCTTCCAGCATGGAGATCTCCCTTCCAGCATGGAGCTCTGAAGCGTCTGATCTGACGCCCGGAAGGGAGCTCCGACAGCTCTCCCTTCCAGCATGGAGATCTCCCTTCCAGCATGGAGCTCTGAAGCGTCTGATCCGACGCCGGAAGGGAGCTCCGACAGCTCTCCCTTCCAGCATGGAGCTCTCCCTTCCAGCATGGAGCTCTGAAGCGTCTGATCTGACGCCCGGTAGGGAGCTCCGACTTCCCGCAATGTACCTCTGGCATCAAGCATGGACCTCTGGCATCAAGCATGGAGCTCTCCCTTCCAGCATGGAGCTCTCCCTTCCAGCATGGAGATCTCCCTTCCAGCATGGAGCTCTGAAGCGTCTGATCCGACGCCCGGAAGGGAGCTCCGACAGCTCTCCCTTCCAGCATGGAGATCTCCCTTCCAGCATGGAGCTCTGAAGCGTCTGATCCGACGCCCGGAAGGGAGCTCCGACAGCTCTCCCTTCCAGCATGGAGATCTCCCTTCCAGCATGGAGCTCTGAAGCGTCTGATCTGACGCCCGGTAGGGAGCTCCGACTTCCCGCAATGTACTGTACCTCTGGCATCAAGCATGGACCTCTGGCATCAAGCATGGAGCTCTCCCTTCCAGCATGGAGCTCTGAAGCGTCTGATCCGACGCCCGGAAGGGAGCTCCGACTTCCCGCATGGACTTCTGGCATCAAGCATGGAGCTCTCCCTTCCAGCATGGAGCTCTCCCTTCCAGCATGGAGATCTCCCTTCCAGCATGGAGCTCTGAAGCGTCTGATCTGACGCCCGGAAGGGAGCTCCGACTTCCCGCAATGTACCTCTGGCATCAAGCATGGAGCTCTCCCTTCCAGCATGGAGCTCTCCCTTCCAGCATGGAGCTCTCCCTTCCAGCATGGAGCTCTGAAGCGTCTGATCCGACGCCCGGAAGGGAGCTCCGACTTCCTGCATGGACCTCTGGCATCAAGCATGGACCTCTGGCATCAAGCATGGAGCTCTCCCTTCCAGCATGGAGCTCTCCCTTCCAGCATGGAGCTCTGAAGCGTCTTATCTGACGCCCGGAAGGGAGCTCCG